>NC_057806.1:677682923-677982923 GCF_018294505.1 Triticum aestivum | reverse complement strand
TATTTTAAATTGGAGAATACTTTTAAAGTTTGTAAACAATATTTGAAAAGAAGAAAATTTACTGTATCCCAAACATTTTTTCAATTTTTGAACAAGTTTTAAAAAGAATAATAAAGTTCAAAAGGAGAAAAATAATTAATGAAAAAAGGAAACAAACGCTTAGGTGTGGGCCCAAATAGGCGTTGACATCTCCCATCGGGCGCCTATTGGTTTTATTTGACGTTCTGTGCGTCGAACACTCTGTTTCGCACAGACTCAATCGATATGAGTGAACATGGGCCAGCCCATTTTAATCTATCAGTGCCTCTGCAGATACCAGATTTGGGAACCTTGTTTGTCTCAAAAAAAAAAGATTTGGGAACCTTGTAGATGGGGAAAAGCCTATGCGCCGCTCGCTCCGTCGAACTGTCGACGCAACGCACAGGCGAAGCCACGCATCGCTGGCATTGGGCCGACCCATTATAGCAAAGCTAGACAGCCGGTTTTGGGAAGTGGATCCTCTAACATGAAGAAGGAAAATCATCTAAGCTACATTTTTCTAACTTTTCTCCTTCACATTCATACGATTTAGGCTAAAATGACTTTAATTAATTTGAAAATTACAAATGTACTTTATACATTTAAAAAATTACATACAAACAAAATTATTGTGCAATAAAATTAATTTTAAATTTATTTATATTAACAGTAATTATGTACAGTACCTGCTACAGTGGATAAATGCACTGTCTGCTACAGTACCCATGACTTTCCTTCTTTGTTTTACACTAGTTTGCACTGTAGCTTAGGTGATTTCTTTTTTTGATGTTAGAGGATCCACTTCCCCGGTTTTGGGGACCTTCTAGAAGGTACCGGTTTTCCTATTTCTTATTTGTTTTTTTTTTCGTTTTTCATTTTTTCCCCACCTTCTTTCGTTTATCTGTTTCTTTTTTTTTCGTTTATTGTTTGCTATTCCATTTATTTTTTCAATATTACCTTTCAAAGATTGTTCGGAGTTTTAAAAAAATGATCGTGTTTTTAATAAACTTTATAAATTTCAAAAAATGTTCATGTTTATAAAAAATATTCATAGATTCAAAAACAATTTCACATTATTATAAGATTGTGTGGGTATTTCAGAAAAAAATCTCGTTTTATGGTAAAACGTTGAATGTTTTCGTTCAATTTTTTGACAATTTTCAAATAATGTTCCTGTTTGAAAAAATGTTCACAAATTTTAAAATTTGTTGACATTTTCATTGTTTCAGGAGTTTAAAATTTTTTTACAAGTTTCAAAAAATTGTGTTTCAAATTTTCTTCAGGAATTTCAAAATATGTCCATGTTTTAATTTTTTTTTGGAATTTGGTAAAATATCCCCGTTTCAAAACAAATTGTTTATGATTTTGATAAAATGTTGTTGTTTTTAGAAAATATATAGTTTCTTGAAATATGATTCAAAAATTTGGAAAGTGTTTGCGTTTCACGGAACATTCTGTTTTTTGAAAAAAAAATGCTTTCGTAATTCCTAAACTAATTCAGATCTGCACAGGGTGTTTGCTTCTTTATGTTTGGTGCCCATATTTGCACATGGTGTTTGGTTCTTTATGTTTGGTGCCCATATTTGCACAGGGTGTTTGGTTCTTTATGTTTGGTGCTCATATAAAAAGTAAGTTCGTGTATAGCATTCGATGCTGTGTTCGGATCTCCATGATGGGAATTTTTTTGAGCTACAATGCATATTCTGTGTTGGTCGCTATCTTCATGGGCCGGCCCAGTCGAAGACTCACCTGTGCAAAATCGCAGCAACTTGACGCAATGCGTGTCACATAGTAGGTTCCCTTCTAGATGGTTTCTGGCTGGTTTTTACTGGTTTGGGAACCTTCTAGATGGTTTCAGGTTGGTTTTTACCAGCTTGGAAAAGGTTCATGGATCTTTTTTAATCATAAAGTACAACATATTTACTTATGTATTCAAGTTTTAAACAAGGATTTTAAATATAAAAATGGTCGCTTTTTTAAAAAAGTTCAAAAATTCAAAATTGTTCATGTACTCAGAAATTGTCCGGAATTTCAAAAAAATCCCATTTTAAATTTTTTTTCAGAGTTTAAAAATGTGTTCCGCTTTTTGGAAATTTGTTTGCATTTTCAAAATTTTGTTTAACAATTTAAAAAACGTCTGTGTTTAAAAAAAGTCACGTTCAAAATTCCAAAAATCTGTTCAACTATGTCGATGTTCATAGTTCTTAAGACTCCGTGCAATTCTTTTGTCAAGATAGTTTGGTTCTTTTAGTGGATCGACTCTTGTGTGTTCGACTGTGAAGTCCCGTGTTCACTGTTTCGCTGCTGGGCTGACCCAGTTTACTGCTCGCCGCTGTGTACAGTGCGAGCAATGTATTTTGTAAAATTACCATCATGCCCTTTGTTATGAAGGGACATGAAGAGATCTTCTCCGTTGATGTGTTTAAAGGGGTTGTACCGAAGAAGTGTCTTTAGTTCTTTTTACGACGTATGTGATTTTGACCTGTCTTCTCCGATTTGTTTTATCCCCTTCGATAATTATTTTTTGCCTTTCACGCCATGTAATGTGATCATTTGAGAAGGCACAAAAACGCTTTTTCCTCCTTCTACAAATTAAGTTTGAAAAACAACAACAACACATTAGAAGTAATAACAATGGGTGCCGCATCAACACATAGCCCTCTCCCTGTGTCCTCTCCCGACCTTTGACAACACCAGCACCCCATCCTCTACACCACGATGTCTTCCTCAATGCCCACATGAGTCAACCGCTTGCCATCCCTAGACCCAGCATCGCCCACACTCACGACTGCGGGATTTGTCCCCACAACTTCATCATACGTCCTTGGTGGGGTAGTTTCATGGATACAACGTTGCTAGTTGTAACATCAGCAAATCCTCTTCTTCCATCATATAACCATTGGAGGTGGGTATTTATTTCAATCCAACATTTGCATCTACCAGTAGATGCATAAAAATTGACAGTACTTAGCCCTTTTAGGTATGCTTTAGAAAAGGGGGCCTACCTATGGAAGAATAATACTTGCATCTACACTTACATAGCAATATTTTAAAAATACCAGTCTATACTACTTTTATTATTAATTTACCTTCGGATTGATCAATGTTTCTTATCTATTTTCTTCATCTCCGCTAGTGCCTCCGCTGGCACGCCGCCCGCGGTCGGTTCGACGACATGCGACGAGGAAGCCCCAGATTCATTGGCACTACCGTCGTCGGGGCCATGCATTTTAACCACAAGCACCAATGCTAGTGACGTGGAGCCATCGTCGCCGTACTTAGAGCCTGTTCGGCAGCCCTCGGCTCCGCAGCACAGCTCCTGGAGCGGCGAGTGTGGCACCGAACGCGTTAACGTCACGCTTTCCTCGAGGCGGAGCGGAGCGGCCAGCAGGCTATTTTCTCAGAGCGGCCCAAGTGACGCTCCGCGCGCTTCGCATCTACGTGGAGTAGGGAGTTGAGAAGCGAGGAGCAGAGGGCTGCCGAACAGGCCCTTAGTTCGTTGGCCACGCTTCTTCGCATCATACTCATCGTGGTCGCCTCTAATGCCGGCCCATTATTGTCTCATGCAGCAGCACATCGGGACCAAGAGACATGCCGAGATTAGCAAGTTCATCTCTACTAAAGGAAGTAGGGAGTGTTGTCTGGGACAACGGTTGTGCGCTTGCTCTGCATGGGGCTGGAGGACTATGGTGTTAGCAGGCTATTGTGCAACCCAAACGGCTCCCTTCCCGCCATCACTCCCCACTACTCAGACGACGTTATCACCTCCATCTTTCCTCGCAGAGCATAAGCAGAGCTCCTACCTAGAACAAACATGCTCATTAACTATAAGAAAATCATAACCCTCGTGTTGGGGATATAACTACCATGTATGACCCGCCCAGGAGGGGCCGGGTCAATCTTAATGGCGGGTTACTCAAAGAAGCCCGACGAGTATACAAGGCGACGGTTCATTATAAGACTTGTAGCAGGCCCAAGCCCAGAGGCAGCTTAAGTCCCATAATTGTAAACCGCCATGTATGAGTAAGACTTGTAAAGTAAGGCATGTAAAAGAAGTTACTGAGCCGGACACGTTGTATGAGCCGGCCGGGACTCTGTAGGCCGCCAGGCATCAATCCGTGTATATAAGGGGACGACCCGGCGGTGGCTTAGGGCAAGAAACTATAGATCGAGAGCCAAGCTAGCGTATTTCGCTCCTTGGTCATCGAAACCTAGCAATACCAAAACAACTGGACTAGGCTTTACCTTCACCGCAAGGGGCTGAACCAGTATAAACCTCTCGTGTCCTTTGTCCCGATTAAACCCTTTAAACTTCCTAGTTGCGATGCCTCCACGATTAAGTCCTTTCACTAGGACATCTGCCGTGAAAATTCCACGACAGTTGGTGCCCACCGTGGGGCCAGCGCACGGTGGATTTAGTTCTTGAATGGCAGCTTCGAAGGGCTCAAGGGATACGCTGTGGGCCGGATGACCAAGAGTCGTCGCGGCAATCTCTACATCGATGACGCGGGCTGGGGCCCTGAGGCCAGCTCAATCGAGTATGGGTACCGGGTCCCCTTCGGTGGAATGCACGTCTTCATCGGCCGGATCGGCGAGTCGGGCTCTGAGCCGGACATCTGCACCGACCTCGTCGAAACGGCTCAGTGTGCAAGACCCGCCCGGACTCAGCCGACCGTAAGGCGTGCCTTCGTAGGTTGCATCCATGGAGGGGAGTTTTCTAAAGGATCTGTGGATGGCGGCGAGACGTCTGTCCACTCTAACGGCGAGTCGTCCATAGGTGAGCCGGATTTATTGTATAAACTACATGATGGTGGGCTTGGGGGCTGTTCCGATGGCAGCACCTCTGAGCCGTCGAATCGAGCCGGGGCCTACATGGCTAGAACTCAACCCGGTCAGAATTCTACGGCTGCGGCGGCGGTAACCACCGGATCAGCAGTAGCCGGGACCGGAAATCCCTTGCGCCCGCCGGCTCAGGTGCTGATGGATCTCATGGATAGGATGACGACCTTGTTGACCGCCGTGGTTGAGCCGGCAGATAAGGCTCAGCAGGATGCAGAGGTGGCACGGTTACATGGGGAGGTAGCACAAGCTAAGGATAATTTAGCAGCGGAGGACGTAAGGATGGTTGCAGAGCGGGCGGCTCTAGATGCTCGTGCTCAGCAGCTTCAAGCAAAGACTTTCCGGCTCTCGGTGGATCTAAACGCATCAAATGAGGTCATGAGGGGAAGGCACCAAAAGGCTCAATCACGTCTGCCTCTGACTTATGATCCTAGGGACCTCTTCCACACACCCGGGGCTGGTCCCAGTAACCCGCCGGAGGCAAACCGGATCACAACACCCGGGACTGGGGCACCGGTTCAACCGCGGGCCATGGAACCCCCCCCCCCCCCGTGTGAATACTGCTCCGCCTCATTACACACCAATACCACCGGGTCACTTTTCTAACCCTTTGGAGAATCTTATCGCTGCATCAGCTCGTTTGGCGGGTCTCCCGATGGAAGGCGACTCTCCAACAGCGATCGAAACACGAAGGGTCAGAGAACTTCTTCAGATGGCTCTGGCACAACAGGATGCATACTCTTACAGTCGAGACAAAATCCATTCAACCCCTCGCCCAAGACGAAGCCCGAGCTATAGCAGGCATATGGACTCAGCGGCCATGTCAAGCAACGCCCAATGCCGTAACCAACCACGTGGGCATGACCTGGCCCAGTGTGGAGCTCTTAACTTGGTGGACCAGTAGAGGATCCGTCAAGAGGCTGAGCGGGCGGTTCAACAGGCGGCTGAGCTGGCGGCTCACCAAGCTTTTCCGGTTTATCCAGCGACCTCCGTTGAAGCAGGTGTGGCCACAAGGACAGAGGTGTCCCTTGTCTGTTGCCGGCTCTGCATAATGAGCGTTTTCCAAAGGAATTTAAGGGGCCTCATAAGGTACCTAATTACACAGCCGACCTGCAGCCCGGAGCATGGATTGAAAGTTACGAGATGTCCATGGAGTTATTGGAGGTTAGTGATGCAACAGTGGCCAAATACTTCACTATGATGTTGGATGGAACAGCTCACACTTGGTTGAAGGATCGACTCATGGGCGGAGTTAAAAGCCCGGTTCATTCAGAACTTCAAAGATTACCTGTAAGCAAGCCATCTCGATCATGGACTTGACTAACTGCAAGCAAGAGGGAGGTGAATCCACGACCCATTGGGTGCGCCGGGTCAAGGAAATAATACATTCATCTGATAAGATGGATGCCGGCTCCACGGTCTTAATGTTGGAGAAAGAAATGCCGTTTTGAACCTTTGAAGCAGAAGCTGGGGCGGCTCAAGCGTGATTGTAATGACATGGGCCAGCTGATGGCGGCTCTGGTCAAGTACGCCGATTCTGACAGTACCAAGGACCCCTCGTCTGACCAAGAGAAGACAGGGAAGGGAAAGAAGAATGGCAACGACAAAGGTCACCAGCACAACCTGGCGAATCATGGAGGTAATAAACGTAAGGCCGACGGTAGTCTGGAGTTTGTGGCTAATGCCAATGCACAGGGTAACAATCAACGACGCAAGGGGAGGACACCTCCTCCGTCTGGCAGGTCAGGTCCCACCCTTGAGCAGCTACTAAATGAACCTTGTCCAAGACACGATGCCCAGGAGAAGCCAGGTACCCATCTGTGGAAGGACTGTATGACCATGAAGGATTTTAAGAATTCCAACATGTTTGATGGTAACCACGGACCTGGCGGTGGCTCAGGCGGCGGCGGATTTCATGGCCCGGGCGCCGGTTCAGGCGGTGGCGGTTTTCACGGCCAGGGCCCTCAAGGCAGTCAGGGCGGCTGTAATCAGCAATCCGTCCAAGGTAATCAGCAGCAACAACAGTCCGGGTATCAGAGTAACCCAAAGCAGTTGAACAGTGGGCAGTATCACGTATTCACCACCAGTTTGTGCAAAAGGGACCAGAAACTTCATAAGAGGGCTGTAAATGCTGTTGAACTAGCAGTTCCATGTTATTTAAGATGGTCTGAGCAGCCTATCATATGGAGTAGGGAAGACCACCCTCCCCGGGTTGATAATCCGGGTTATCTGGCTTTGGTGGTGGCACCTCAGGTTGGCGGATACAAATTCACTAAAGTGCTCATGGACGGAGGCAGTAGCATCAACATCCTTTATTATGAGACGTTCCGTCGCATGGGGTTGACTGACAAAAGTCTTAAAACGTCCAGTACTATTTTTCATGGAGTTGTGCCTGGTAAGTCGGCATACCCAGTTGGTAGGATTGAGATGGAAGTAGCCTTTGGGGATGAGTATGATTCTAGGGCTGAGAAGTTAACTTTTGAAGTGGTTAAAATCAAAAGCCCGTATCACGCTCTGTTTGGACGGCCGGCTTATGCTAAGTTCATGGCACGGCCGTGTTATGTTTATCTCCAACTCAAAATGCCGGGTTATAAGGGCACCATCACAGTGCATGGAAGCCGGAAGATAGCCCTGGAATGTGAAGAAGGCGATGCTGCTTACGCCGAGTCTGTTTGTGCAACAGAGGAATTGAAGTTTTATAAGGATAATGTTGACCCGGCAGACATGACATCTTTGAAGAATCCAACTATGGAGCATGAGCCGGCGCTGAAATTTAAGTCAGCTGATGATACCAAGATGATTGATTTTGTGCCTGGCGACTCATCCAAACAGTTCATTATCAGTGCTAACTTGGATCCAAAATAGGAAGGCGCGCTCATCGAGTTCATCCGTGAGAATCGGGACATCTTTGCATGGAAGCCTTCTGACATGTCGGGTGTATCGAGAGAACTCGCTGAGCACACTCTTAATATTGATCCAATGTTTAAGCCGGTCAGGAAGTTTCTTCGGCGGTTTAATGAGGAAAGGCGCAAGGCTATTGGAGAAGAGGTGGCCCAGCTTTTGGCAGATGGGTTTATTGTTGAAGTTTTTCACCCAGAGTGGTTGGCTAACCCGGTGCTTGTGCTAAAAAAGAACGGCACTTGGCGCATGTGTGTGGATTACACGGATTTAAACAAAGCTTGCCTGGCTGATCCTTTTGCTCTCCTTCGTATTGATCAAATCATTGATGCTACGGCGGGTTGTGAGCGTCTGAGCTTTTTGGATGCTTATTCTGGTTATCATCAGATCAAAATGGCGGTTAAGGACCAGGAGAAGACGGCTTTCATTATTCCGTTTGGAGCCTTCTACTATGTGTCTATGCCTTTTGGGCTTAAGAGTGCCCAGGCGACTTATCAGCGGTGTGTACAGAATTGCCTTCTTAATCAGATTGGGCATAATGTTCATGCTTACATGGATGATATAGTGGTAAAATCCAGAGAGAAGGAAACCTTGGTAGCTGATCTGAAGGAAACCTTTGATAACCTCCGGGTCTACAAGATGATGCTTAACCCGGCCAAGTGCGTTTTTGGAGTCCCAGCTAGCAAGCTTTTGGGATTTTTGGTGTCTAACCCGGAAAAAATTAAGGCGAATACATCTTTGGCTAAACCGGCGTGCATCAATGACGTTCAGCGGCTGGCGGTCGACTTGCAGCTTTGAGCCAGTTCATAAGCCAGTTGGGTGAGAAGGCTATGTTGTTGTATCAAATGATGAAAAAGACGGATGATTTTGTCTGGAGTGACGCTGCCAACTCCGCCTTTGAAGATTTGAAAAGACAGCTTGCTGAGCCGCCGGTTCTTGCTGCCCCCGTTGAGAAGGAGCCGCTGTTGTTATATGTGGCTGCTAACTCACGGGCCGTTAGGTGGCCATTGTTGTGGAGCGCAAGGAGGCTGGCAAGGAACATCTGGTTCAACGGGCGGTTTACTACGTCAGTGAGGTGCTCATTGAATCCAAGCAAAGATATCCACATTGGCAGAAGCTTGTTTATGGGGTGTTCATGGCAAGTCGGAAGCTTAAGCATTACTTCCAGGGTCATCCTATCACTGTGGTTAGCTCTACTCCTTTAGGAGATATTATTCAAAATAGAGAAGCCACAGGACGAATCGCCAAGTGGGCCATTGAGCTTGGATCTCATAATTTAAAGTATGCACTACGTACGACCATTAAGTCTCAAGCACTGGTGGACATCTTTAACGATTGGACAGAGTTGCAGATACCTAAAGAGAAGCCAGACAACACATATTGGACGATTCATTTCGATGGGTCCAGACAGTTGGAAGGCTCGGGGGCTGGAGTGGTTTTAACTTCTCCTCGAGGTGACAGGTTTTGTTATGTGTTGCGATTGATGTTTCCTTGTACTAACAACGCAGCAGAATATGAGGCCTTACTCCATGGTCTTTGAATGGCTAAAGAGATGAGTTTAAGCCGGGTACGGTGCCTTGGTGACTCAGATTTGGTGGCTCAGCAGGTATCAGGCAAGTGGGACTCCAAGGACCCTCTCATGGCGGCTTATCGCCGTGAGGTTGACGTTGTTGCTGGACACTTCAAGGTTTATCAAGTGGAGCACATTGACCGTAGAAAAACGAAGCGGTTGATGCTTTAAGCCGGTTCGGATCTCAGCGTAAGTCGGTGCCACCTAACACTTTTCTAGATGTTTTGCATGACCCTTCTATCAAATTGCCTACAGAGGAAGATTTGGCCGTTCCAGACCCGGAGGCACAGTTGGTGGCGGCTCTTCATATCATTCCAGATTGGACAGTACCGTATTTGTCTTATATGACCCGGGGTGAGTTGCCGGAGGATGAGACCTTGGCTCGACAGATAACCCGGCGGTCTAAATCAATGACAATTTCCAATGGTGAGTTGTATCATCGCAGCATCACTGGAGCGTTTCAACGTTGTGTCTCTCCTAAAGAAGGTCAAGAAATTCTTCGTGAGATCCATGAAGGGGATTGTGGCCATCATGCCGGTTCAAAGTCTCTTGTGGCCAAAGCTCTTCGTAATGGTTTTTACTGGCTAACGGCTCACGTTGATGCAAAGGATCTGGTCAGTAGGTGCGATGGGTGTAAAAAATTTGCACAACAAGCGCACGTGTCGGCTCAAGAATTGCGGATGATTCCAATCACTTGGCCGTTTGCAGTTTGGGGGCTTGACATGGTTGGACCTTTCAAAAGATCCAAGGATAAAAATACACATCTTTTGGTGGCAGTTGACAAATTCACAAAATGGGTTGAGGCAGAGCCGGTTAGTAAGTGTGATGCAGCCATGACGATTCAGTTCATGAAAAAGGTGGTCTTTCGTTTCGGCTTTCCACACAGCATTATAACTGACAATGGTACTAATCTGTCCAAAGGCGCTATGGGGGATTTTTGTCAATGTGAGCATATCCGGCTTGATGTTTCGTCAGTAGCTCACCCCCAATCCAATAGTCAAGCTGAGAGAGCAAATCAGGAAATCTTAAAAGGTATCAAGCCCCGGCTTATGGTTCCTTTACAACGGACGCCGGGTTGTTGGGTAGAGGAGTTACCCTCAGTGCTATGGAGCATCAATACCACTCCTAACAGGTCTACGGGTTATATGCCTTTCTTCATGGTTTATGGAGCAGAAGCAGTCCTGCCTAGTGATATTCGTCATGACTCGCCCCGTGTGGCGGCTTACGTTGAAGCTAATAATGAACAAGCCCGACAAGATGCACTTGACTTGTTAGATGAGGAGCGAGATTTGGCAGCAGCCCGATCAATAATTTATCAACATGACCTGCGCTGTTATCACAGCTGCCGGGTTAGGTCTAGAACCTTTCAAGAAGGTGATCTGGTGCTCCGGCTCATCCAGGATCAGTCTGATGCACACAAGCTATCCACACCTTGGGAAGGACCCTTTGTGGTCAACAAGAACTTGAACAATGGTTCATATTACCTTATCGACGTTCAAGAGCACAAAGACTCACGTAAGTCGGAGGAGGAGACCCGCCGGCTGTGGAATATTGCTCATCTTCGGCCATACTATACTTGAGCCACCGGCTCTCATAATGTACATACTGTGACATTGTATATATTATGGTAAGTAATAAAGCAGGACCTCTGTCCTTTTCATTTTCAATGATCATATATCTTTATTATTCTAATATTCAAACGACCATTAGGGGGCTGATTGTATTCGAATCTAGCTTAACCCTTTTGGTCTAGCTCATGATCGTATTCAAATCTAGCCGTAAACCTCATGGTCACTAGGGGTCTTCCTGTTCAAACATAGGTCATATTCAAACCAAAGAGAACATAGCTGTCGTAATCCTCTTGATCGGCGCAAAGCCAAACTCACTAGGGGGCTTCTTGATCGTATCTGAATCATAGCTTAACCCCTTTTGGGTCCGACTTGGATCGTATTTGAACCAGGGTCGGTAAAAACCTCTCAAGGTCATTTGGGGGCTTCCTATTCAAACATAGGTCGTATTCAAACCAAAGAGAACATAGCTGTCGGTACCCTCTTGATCGGCGCAACGCCAAAGCCACTTGGGGCCTACATGATCGTATTCGGATCCTAGCTTAACCCCTTTGGTCTGGTTTACTTATCATATTCGAATCACAAGCCTCCAAATTACTCTTAATGCTTGATTTACATTGTTTGAAACATACTATTTTGTTTTACTGGGTTTTTGTTGTCTCAAATCTAACTGCACGTATGGTTTTAATTTAAACCAGCTCGGTTATTT
The DNA here is from genome assembly GCF_018294505.1 of Triticum aestivum. Lineage (NCBI taxonomy): Eukaryota > Viridiplantae > Streptophyta > Magnoliopsida > Poales > Poaceae > Triticum > Triticum aestivum. Next base: position 677,971,321 of record NC_057806.1, on the reverse strand, counting down.
GACAATGAGTTGCCAAGGTATAACAATCATCAGGCATATCAAGGTATTGACTTCTACAAAGATTAGGGTCGTCAACCTTATTATCCGGGTCATATAAGCCGGCAGTTCAGAATCAAAGAACATAGGTATGACATTGTTGTTCATGAACAGACTTATCTGTGTCTTTTCGTTAATCAAAGGTTTTTTCAGCCTTGTTTATCTTACATCTGGTCCTGTTTTTTCCACTATGATGATTTCATAATTATGTATCAGGTGTTTTGACCCGTCCAGTGATAAACCGCCAGGACAATTTTTTCATCTTTTGCATACAAGGACAGATTTAAACACTACAGATGTGATCACAGATATAATGCATATATTGACATCACGGGTAAAACATCATATGCAACATCCTATGCACGACGGCATAGGCAAAACATGCAGTTTTCAAACTAACCTATTACAAGGCATTGAGAGCCCAAAAGGTTAGACTGTTTTCTCTCTTAAGCATATCTTAAGCTAAAGGTTGGATTATTCAGACGGTTATGACTCCTCCCTCACCGTTTCACCTCCCTCCACTGGTTGGAAGCTGGGATTGGACCAGTCAAAGCCGTTCAGAGCAATGAACTCAGCTTCATCGTCAATTAGGCCGGCCGGGTCAATTTTTGGGGCAAAAGTGTGTTGGTGAACCGGCGGGATAAGATCTGTCACTTTATAAGAGGGAGTCGCCATCTTCTTATTTTCAACATCAAAACCCGGCTGATATTTATCAATGTTGGTTTCTTCGCCAAGGATGGTAGCATGAGGACGAACTTCCTCACACAAGTAACGAAATCGTCTTGATCAAACGGAGTCCCATCTTATTTCAAAGGGGATACCCCTTGGCTACATCCTCCGGGTCAAGTTCCGGCACCCAGGCTTTGGAACGGCTCAGTGCGGTTAGGGATTCGGCTCTTGCGCAAGACCGCTTGACCTCTTGGAATCTGGCGGGTAAAATTGACAATTTCTTCAAGATGTCACTTAAGAGATTTGGTCCTTGGTTGGATGGGGATATAATGGCAAGTGCCCATTGAGCTCCAGTGGACAGCTGCTCCACCAGGGTGTAAACCGCCTTGAGTTTTATTAAACTATTTTGGCTCAGATTGTTGCTCCGGGGACCTGCAGGTGTTTTAAAAGGTTAAGAAGGCGGCTTATACTTCTGGCAAAAATAGAGTGTAAGTAATTAAAGGCAAATAACTCACCAAAGATTGCAGAGACCATCTAGGACACATGGTTTTTTAAGCCGATGAGCTCCATGGTAACCTCCTTGAGAGCCGCCTCCGCTGTCTCAGCATGTTGTGTTAGCAAGGTTTTCTCGTCGGCCCATGATTTTTTCTCCGCATCAAAACTGGTCTTTAGTTTTTCAACTTCAGAAAGGCTCAACTGGAGTTTGGAGTCAGAGTTCTTTATCTCCGCCTCTTGATCCGCTAGTCAGGTCTTTGCATCAGTCAATTAAGACCCCAATTCAGTCAAGGCGGTCTGCAAACATGCACATGTATGTTAAAATGTATTTCAATAAAGGTTATCATGATTAAAGTCCCAAGTGCTTTGCAACGCAACACCACTCGGCACTTTGGGGATAATGTCTGCCAAAGCAATTTTTTAGTGCGAAATGGCTCTTCTATGATTAAAGTCCCAAGTGTTTTACAAGTAACAACGCTTGGCACCTGGGGGCTAATGCATGATATTAAGAAAGTGTTTTCATGTTGAGCCGGATCACACTATTTGTTTCGACTGATTCAAGACAGTTATGAAGTTAAGTACCGGCTCATTTGTGATAAATTGAGCCGGCCCTTGGGGACTACAGGTGAAATTTAGGCCGGATTTAAGGAAAATCTAAGACAGAACATCAACCTATATCACAAGTCTACAGATCATTCAGGTTCATCATAATCCGGAGACTTGGGGGCTGGCAGAACATATATAAGATGGTGAAAGCCGGCGACCGTACCTCATATTTCAGCTGCAGTTGCTTGACCATCTCAATTTCCGAATCATGACTGGAACGCACATGACTGAGGTAGCCAGACAGCATGTCACTAACGTTCAGGTGAGCGTAATGAGAGACATCAAACCGCACCTTCTGCCTCTCTAAAGCCTCTTGCTTAGTAGAGTGTCGGGCCAATACAGTTGGGTTGCCCGGCTCAACGAATCGACTACCAGTAATTAAGACATCATTGTTAGAAGTCGTCGGCGGGTTAGCCGAGCTAGATGGTTTAGTGGTAGCCGGATTAAGAATGGTCTCATCAGCTGACGGCTCAGGAGGGTCCGATTGAACGTGGACAGCTGGATCTTCTGGCGCTTCAGATTGGTCAGGAGGAGTTGGTATTGCCGGTTCAGGTGCAGGGTCTTTTGGGTCTTCTGCCGGTTTAGTCACCTTGGCTTTCTTGGACTTTGCTTGACCACTAAGAAAGATTTTATGAGACAGTTAGTATAATGATGCAGTTTTAAAGATGCAGAAGAAAGATGATTTTCCTTACCCAGGGGCAGTCTTGAAAGCCGGAAAATGAGTTTGTGACGAGTTGCCAGATGAGCGAGAAACCTTCGGCAAAGGTAAAATAAAGTTACAAGAGTAAGGAATTAGATTCATGGATAAAAGCAAAAGACAAAGGTGAAAGAAACCTCATTCTGGCGTTTTCGAGGAGTTTTTTGTAAGTCGGAGGGCGGTTCATTGTTGTCATTAGTCCGGGCCTGACGGCGGCTCTCATGTTGTTGCTTTTTCAAAAGAAAATGAGGGTCCAAATAAGCCAAAGGGTGCGAAAACCTTACTTTCCAGGTTACTAGTCGAAGTTTCTGTCTTGGCAAAGGGGCTGAGTCGGAGGAAATAGTTACCTCTTCTCCTACGGCCTGGCTGGCCCCCGTGTCGTCCTGGTAATAGTCGGTGTTAATAAGGTTGTTAAAAAACTGGCCAAGGGAGTCAAGGGCTACCACCGACTCAGAAACATCATCCAGCTGGAACATGTCAGATGACGTCTTCTTCTTCTTGGGCTTCCGGGTCATTCTCCTAGCGGCTATGGCAGCGGATCTAGCCTTCTTGGCAGCTTCATGATCATATTTGGCCTTCCAGAAATCAGATTTGGCATGTAAGCAAATAACAGGTTAAAAAGCCATGCAAGTATTTAACTAGTGAAGAAAACAAAAAGGAGGTTAAGGGGGTTCACCTCTGGTGCTCGGTTAAGTTTGCAGAAGGGGTTTAATCCAACCTTACTGCAGTCCTCGTATTTGCCATTCACGAGGATGGTTGAGATTGCAACAATGTCCTCTTCAGTTAGTTGTACAGAGCTATGACGCAGAGAATCATCTGGGCCTCCACCATATTTATACATCAACTTGGATCGGCGACTTAGAGGGATGACCCGCCATGCGATCCAGCAACGGATCAGGTCAACTCCAGTTAATCCATTTCCCAATAAGGCTTGAATCCTTTTGATAGATGGGATAAGCTTCTTGCGTTCAGCAGCAGTAAGGTTGTCAGGGAGCACAAACTTAGAATCAAGACGCTCTGCATGATAACCCGGTAGTGATTTTTCATCAACTGGTGATATGTCTTGGTAATAGAACCAAGTTTGGTTCCAATCTTTGGGATGGCTTGGTAAGACTACTAAAGGAAAGACAGCACCTTGTCGGCGCTGAATCGAGATTCCGCCAAGTTCCAAGCTAGGGCCATTGGTGCACTCATTCTGGCGATTCAAATAAAAGTACTCTCTGAAGAGCTCCACAGTCAGTTCTTCTTGGAGATATACCTCACAGAGAACTTGAAAATTGCAGATATTGGATATGGAGTTGGGTCCAAGGTCTTGTGGATGAAGCTTGAAAAATGCAGAACGTCTCGGAAGAACTTTGAGCCGGGTGGTGAGAAGCCCCGATTCATGTGGTCACGAAAAACGATAACTTCACCGTCTTTGGGCTGAGGCCGTTCTTCGGCCGGGTCAGGAGCACGATAAGACATAATAGTCTTCATCGACAAATATCCAATCGTGACAAAATCTTTCAAGGTGTCCTCAGTGACTGTGGAAGGAACCCAGTTGCAGACCGTTGGCGCTTTTGACGGCATGATGAGAAAAGGGAAAACTGAAAAGAAAGTAATGTGCCGGTTCAATTTATTGGTGGAATTATAGGTTAAATGATGATAGTACAGATGAGTAATGGTGGCTTCAGTAAGGGCTAATGACATATAAGGGAAAAGTGAGCCGGCGTGATAAGCCGCCATGACTAAAGATATTCGAAGGTTACCAGAAACATAATTGGCTAAGTGCTGAGACAAACAAGTTTCCCAAGATATTGCTATTATTCTGGATCAAGATGGTTCAGAAAAGAAAAATAAATTTAGACCTAAAAAACCAGCGCAGAGGAGTTCGTCAGCTCTAAAGAGGCATTTGTACAAGAGAAAGGGATCTGCTAGCATCTAAAATGGATGTAAGACAACTACCGCATAGGTTCTACACTTCTTTTAGATCAAAAGAGGGTGTGGTGGAGAAGTTGCAAGGAATCTATGATGAACAACGAAGAACACAAGAAAGAGAACTCATGAACCCTAATGCAGATCTAAGGGGTGAAAAAGAAAGAGCTTACGGATGCGGGTCTACTGCGGAGGATCGCCGCCGTTTTTTTGGACGAGCTCAGGGTGATGCAGCGGCCAACTTTGAGGACGACAGTGAGTGCTACGGCGGCGACGGAGCTCGAGAGGCAGAGAGGTGGCGAGAGAAGGAAGAATAAGAAAGAAGAAGGACCGGTCATGCCTATTTATAAGGAAATAGGTGAACGGGCAAGTGCGAAAATCGAAAGAGACCAAAGTAATGATTATCCAACTAAATGGATGCCTCGATTTTCGGAAAGCATTTAAATATAAGGATCAGTTAAAGATGACGTCAAGGAAGATTTCCAAATTCTCTGAAGATGATGTCATGGCGGGTTAAAGAGCTTTTACAAACAGTGGAATATGGATTTCTTCTAAGTGTTAGAGATTGATAAGAACAAAGTTCAAATCAACCCGGGGCCTAATGTTGGGGATATAACTACCAGGTATGACCCGCCCAGGAGGGGCCGGGTCAATCTTTATGGCGGGTTACTCAAAGAAGCCCGGCGAGTATACAAGGCGACGGGTCATTATAAGACTTCTAGCAGGCCCAAGCCCAGAGGAGGCTTAAGGCCCATAATTGTAAACCCCCATGTATGAGTAAGACTTGTAAAGTAAGGCATGTAAAAGAAGTTACCGAGACGGACATGTTGTATGAGCCGGCCGGGACTCTATAGGCCGCCAGACGTTAACCCGGGTATATAAGGGGACGACTCGGCGGCGGCTTAGGGCAAGAAATGATAGATCGAGAGCCAAGCTAGCATATTTCGCTCCTTGGTCATCGAAACCTAGCAGTACCACAACAACTGGACTAGGCTTTACCTTCACCGCAAGGGGCCGAACCAGTATAAACCTCTCGTGTCCACTGTCCCGATTAACCCCTTTAAGCTTCCTAGTTGCGATGGCTCCATGATTAAGTCCTTTCACTAGGACATCTGCCGTGACAATTCCATGACACCTCGTGTTTCACAAAGTTTGGAATCTTGACGACGAATAAAGTTAACTGCTTAGGTGGTGGTATCTTGTACTGGGTGGGAAGAAACCGTAGATTCGAGAAAGTGGAGGGAATAAAAAGAAAATGGGAGGAAGAAACATTAAAATTATTGGATGGTGAGTTTATTCATCCTAAAATGGGGATATGAAATGGTAGGAGGAAATTAGGTCACTTGCATTGCTATTTCCTTTCTTTCATCGACCTGACAAGTGGTACCCAGACTTTCTCTTCCTAGGTTCTTGTGTGCATTTTTGCTACAACTACGTACATTATTACCTGTACAATCAATTCTATCTGATTTTTTGGTAATCAGTGATTTCTGTGCTGCTGACACGCTAGTTTCTTTAGTTATCTTCATACTTACGTGATTTTGAACTGTCTTCTCTGGTTTGTTTTCATACCTCTAGTATTTTTTTACATTTTACTCCATTTACTGTGACCATTTAGGAAGGCAAATCAAACACTTTAGAACGACAAACATTATTAGTAACAAAAGTGACACATCAACATGTAGCCTTCTCCTCCGCGTCTTCTCCAATGAACTCCCACATTACAACCACACTACCCTCTCCACTAAGTTCTCTTCTTCAATGTCCACGGAAGTCAGTGTTCTGCCGGCCCTAGATCCAGTGTCGCCCATCCTCCTGATTGCGGGATCTAAAGTCTCTGTGGCCTCCACCTTCGTCCTTGGATGGGTTGTTTTATAAATATAACCTCACCTATTGCATTTGGCAAATCCTCTTCTTCCACTGGAATCAACATCGGAGGTGAGTACCAACTACATGTTTGATTTCAATCCAACATTTGCAACTACCAGCAGATGCATAATAATTGACGATACTATGCGCTTTTGAGTATGTTTTAGGAAAGGAACACCTGCCTATGGAACATAAATACCTCTGTCAACACTTTTTTTAAAAGTATTTAAGAAATCCAGTTTATTCTTCCTTTATTTTCATTTTTATTTCACACTGATACGTCTCCAACGGATCTATAATTTACAAAGTATTCATGCCATGTTTACAACAATTTTATATGGTTTTGGTATGATTTGTATGGAACTAACCTGGACTGACGTTGTTTTTAGCAGAACTACCATGGTGTTGGTTTTTGTGCAGAAATGAAAGTTCTCCAAATGAGCTGAAACTTTTCAATGATTTTTTTTGGAACAAAAGAGACCCCTGAAGCTTCATGGAAGTACCAGAAGGTGAAGGAGTAGGGCACTAGACACCGGAGCGTGCCCCAGTGGGTTTTGCTCACCTCAAGGCCCATCTTCGCATGAAACCAACGCCAGAAAATCCTATAAATAGAGAAACCGTCAGAAATAACCCTAGATCAGAAGTGCCGCCGCTGCAAGCCTTTGTAGCCATGAAAAACCAATCTAGACCCCGTTTCGGCACCCTACCGGAGGGGGAAATAATCACTGGTGGCCATCTTCATCATCCCGGAGACCACCATGATGAGGAGGGAGTAGTCCACCCTCGGGGATGAGGGTTTGTACTAGTAGCTATGTGTTTAATCTCTCTCTCTCTCATGTTCTTGAGATGTCATGATCTTGATGTATCCCGGACTTTGTTAATATAGTTGGATCATATGGTGTTTTCCCCTCTCTATCTTGTTGTGATGAATTGAGTTTTCCCTTTGAGATTTCATTTTATTGGAATGAATACTTTATGGATTTGAGAGCACTTGATATATGTCTTGCATATGAATACCCGTGGTGACAATGGAGTATCATATTGGTTCACTTGATATGTGTTTTGGCACTCAACTCGCGGATTCTCGAGGTGACATTGGGGTAATCTATTCATAGGGGTTGATGCACATTCTTGCCTTTGTTTCTCCGGTAGAAATCTTGGGGCATTCTTTGAGATTCTATATGTTGGATCGAGTATTATGAATCTGAAGTTGTTTGATGTGTATCGTCTAATTAACTCATGGATACTTGTGGTGACATTGGAGTATCTAGGTGACATTAGAGTTGGTTGATGCATATCATATGATGTTATTTTAGTACGAACTCTTGGATAGATCGAACGGAAAGAATAACTTTGCATTATTTTAGTACGAACTCTTGAATAGATCGAACGGAAAGAATAACATTAAGGTGGTTTCGTACCCTACAAACTATTTTTTTTGTTATGTTCTCTGCTAGATAAGAACTTTGGAGTGATTCTTCATCACATGTTGAGGGATATTTATATGATCCAATTAGATTAGCACTGTTGAGAGATTGCACTAGCGAAAGTACGGACCCTAGGCCTCATTTTCAAGCATTGCAATACCGTTTGTGCTGACTTTTGTTACTTGCTACCTTGCTGTTTTTTTGTTACTATTACAAAAACCAATATCTACTATCATTACTACACTTTTATTACCATCTCTTCGCCGAACTAGTGCACCTATACAAATTACCATTGTATTTGGTGTGTTGGGGACACAAGAGACTCTTTGTTATTTGGTTGCAGGGGTGTTTGAGAGAGACTATCTTCATCCTACGCCTCCCACGGATTGATAAACCTTAGGTCATCCACTTGAGGGAAAATTGCTAATGTCCTATAAAACTCCGCGCTTGGAGGCCCACCACGTGTCTACAAGAATAAATTTGCATAGTAGACATCACACACTGATCAAAGTTTCCTATTTTTTCTTCATCCCCACAGCGCCACCGCCGGCACACCATCAGCCGCTAGGACCACACCCTCACCTCAATCATTCCCACAGAGTAGAAGAAGAGCTCCTACCTAGAACAAACATGCTCTACAACTATAAGAAAACCTTAATCACACGTTGCACAATGCTTGATATCTTCGCATTGGACATAATTTACAAACCTTAATCAATGACTTCAGACCAATCACACTATTAAGTTGCTGTCTCAAGGTCATAACAAAAATGCTTGCTAATCAGTTGCAAAAATTCATTCTCAAAATAATCCATCAAAACCAATACGGTTTTCTGAAAGGAAGATCAACACAAGACTGCCTCGCTTGGGCATTTGAATACACTTACCAGTGTCAATCTTCCAAACAACCGATAGTGCTCCTAAAACTTGACTTTGCTAAGGCCTTCTATACTATTGAACATGATGCAATGCAGGATATTATGACACCTATGGGGTTCAATGAAAAGTGGTTGAATTGGAGTAAGTGCATCTTCTCATCTGGCAAATCCCCAGTCCTACTAAAAGGAATCCCGGGAATGCAATTCCATTTTTTGAAAGTTTAGACAGTAGGAAAACCTCCCACTGCATGAGTATATTAATATGGAAGGTCTATGTTACAAATGTACAAGGGGGGAGATAAGGTACAAAGCTATGCTACCAAGTTATGTTACAGAGTCCATAATGGATGATACAAGATGTTTTTTGTCCTCGGGAAGTCTATAAGCAATGTTGGCAAAGTCAGCCTTAAATCTAGCCTGCCAGCGTTTATTGAAGGGGCCAGCTTCCGAAAGTAGTTGTTATTCCTTTCTTTCCAAAGACTCCATGCAACAACAAGGAATATGTCCATGATCATTTTTCGATGGTTCCTCGTTTTCAAGTGGGCTATCATGTCCAATCAGTAACCAATGACTGGCCAACTGATGTTGAGTTTGAGCCAATAACTTTCACTAAATTTGCAATGAAAGAAAAGATACTCAATTGTGTCTTCAACATGGTCCCCACAGAGCAGGCAGTCAAGGTTGGTCCCGATGTTATAGTGTCTTCTTTTGAGCATGTTGCGTGTGTTTAGGCGGTCCACCAACAAGAACCAGCCAAAAACTTTGATTTTGGGGATGCTTTTGGCCTTCCAAAGCCACTAGAATGCCTCATGGACCACTATTTCTCTAAAACAGAATTTATAGTACGCCATGGTTTTGAATATCGATGCTCCCCAAGTGCAAACCCTATTGGGAAACGTAGCATGCAATTTCAAAAAAATTCCTACGCTCACACAAGATCTATATAGGAGATGCATAGCAATGAGATGGGTAGAGTGTGTCCACGTACCCTCATAGACCGAAAGCGGAAGCGTTTGCCAACAGTTTGATGTACTCGAACTTCTTAGAGCTCTGACCGATTAGGTACCGAACGTACGACACCTCCGAGTTCTGCACACGTTCAGCTCGATGACGTCCCTCGCCTTTTTGATCCAGCAAGGTGTCGAGGAAGTGGATGAGTTCTGTTAGCACGATGGCGTGGTGACGGTGATGGTGAAGTGATTCTCGCAAGGCTTCGCCTAAGCACCGCAAAACTACGACCAGGGGTGTAAACTTTGGAGGGAGGGCGCCGCACACGGCTAACGATTGTTGTTATCTGCGATAGGCGCCCCCTCCCCACGTATATATAGGTTCGAGGGGAGGAGAGGCAGCCATGGGGCGCCGCAAGTAGGAGGAATCCTACTTGGGGTCCTCCCAATTCGGCCTCCCCATTTCCTTATTTCCGGAGGGGAGAAAAGGGAAGAGGAAGGAGAGAAGGAAAGGGGGGTGAACCCCCTCTTTCCCTTCTCTAATCCATCCTCCTTCCTTAGGGGTTGCGCCATCCCTTGTGGGCTGGTGTGCTCCCCTCCTATAGCCCATATGGCCCATATCTTTCCCCTGGGGGGTCCCGGTAACCCCCCCGATACTCCGATAAATACCCGATACATTCTGGAACACTTCTGGTGTCCAAATACTATCATCTTTAACTCTCGACCATTTCTAGACTCCTTGTCAAGTCTGTGATCTCATCCGGGACTTCGAACAACATTCGGTCACCAAATCACATAACACATATTAAATCATCATCGAATGTTAAGCGTGCGGATCCTACGGGTTCGAGAACTATGTAGACATGACTGAGACATGATATGTCCATTTTGCATCATGTTTTCATACTGTTATTTATGATGTTTTTATCCATAATAATGCTTATTGGAGTAATTCCAATGCCTTTTCTCTCATAATATGCAAGGTATACACGGAGGGAGAATTCTGGCAGCTGGAAATCTGGACCTGGAAAAGCTACGTCAGGCTACCTATTCTGCATAACTCCAAACAAGCTGAAACTTCACGGGGATTTTTTATGGAATATATGAAGAATATTGGAGCAAATAAGTACCATAGGGGGCCACCAGGTGGGCACAACCCACCTGGGAGCGCAAGGGAGCCCAAGCGCGCCCTAGTGGGTTGTGCTCACCCAGGCCCACCTCCGGTGCCCATCTTCTGGTATATAAGTCGTTTTGACCTAAAAAAATAAGGAGGGGACTTTCGGGACGGAGCGCTGCCGTCTCGAGGCGGAACTTGGGTAGGAGCACTTTTTCCCTTTGGCAGAGCGATTCCACCATGGGAACTTCCCTCCCGGAGGGGGAAATCATTGTCATCATCATCACCAACAACTCTCCCATCTTGGGGAGGGCAATATCCATAAACATCTTCGACAACACCATCTCATGTCAAACCCTAGTTCATCTGTTATGTTCAATCTTGTTACCGGAACTAGAGATTGGTGCTTGTGGGTGACTAGTAGTGTTGATTACATCTTGTAGTTGATTACTATATGGTTTATTTGGTGGAAGATTATATGTTCAGATCCAATATGCTATTTAATACCCCTCTGATCTTGAGCATGATTATCATTTGTGAGTAGTTACTTTTGTTCTCGAGGTCACGGGAGAAATCATGTTGCAAGAAATCATGTGAACTTGATATGTGTTCAATATTTTGATAGTATGTATGGTGTGATTCCCTTAGTGGTGTCATGTGAACGTTGACTACATGACACTTCACCATATTTGGGCATAAGGGAATGCTTTGTGGAGTAGCAATTAGATGATGGGTTGCGAGAGTGACAAAAGCTTAGACCCCGGTTTATGCGCTATTTCGTAAGGGACTGATTGAATCCAAAAGTTTAATGGTATGGTTATAATTTATTCTTAATACTTTTCTTGTAGTTGCGGATGCTTGCGGGAGGGTTAATCATAAGTAGGAGGTTTGTTCAAGTAAGAACAACACCTAAGCACCGGTCCACCCACATATCAAATTATCAAAGTACCGAACAAAAATCAAACCAACATGGTGAAAGTGACTAGCTAGATGGAAATCCCGTGTACCCTCAAGAATGCTTTGCTTATCATAAGAGACTGTTTTGGCCTGTCATTTGCCTAAAAAGGATTGGTCTACCTTGCTGCACTTTTGGTACTATTATCGTTACTTGCACGTTACAAATTATCTTCCTATCAAACTACTATGCTACTTACAATTTCAGCACTTACAGACATTACCTTGTTGAAAACCACTTGTCATTTCCTTCTGCTCCTCGTTGGGTTCGACACTCTTACTTATCGAAAAGAGATACAATTGATCCCCTATACTTGTGGGTCATCAAGGCTATTTATGGCGCCGTTGCCGGGGAGTGAAGCGCCTTTGGTAAGTGGAAATTGGCAAGGAAACATTTATATAGTGTGCTGAAATTTATTGTCACTTGTTACTATGGAAAACAATCCTATGAGGGGTTTGTTCGGGGTATCTTCACCTCCACCGGAACAACAATTAGCTACCCCGTAGACTAAGGCATAGCCTAGTGGTGGGAAGGGGTTGATGCCTTCCTACCCACCCAGGTTCAAGGCATGGTACTTGCAATTTGGGGTTGTTGCACCAATTATACTGTAGGGGGTTCCCTTACAGTCTTTCTATCAAAAAACAATTAGCTACCCCTCAACCTACTTCACCTACTAAAAACATTGAATATGAAATTCCTTTGGGTATGATAGAACAACTGCTAGCTAATCCTTATGCAGGAGACGGAACCGAACATCCTGATATGCACTTGATATATGTAGAACTAATTTGTTGATTGTTCAAGCCTGCAGGTTTACCCGGAGATGAAGTTATGAAGAAGGTTTTACCCTTATCTTTGAAGGAAACGCGTTGGCATGGTATAGGCAATGAGTTGATATTGGATCTTCGAATTGGAATCGATTGAAATTGGAGTTCCATAAAAAAATCATATGCATCTAGTTCATCAAGATCGGAATTATATATATATAGATACTTTTTGGCCTCGTGAAGGAGAAAGTATCGCTCTAGCTTTGGGAAGGCTTAAGTCAATGTTATATTCATGCCCCAATCATGAGGTCTCAAGAGAAATTATTATCCAGAATTTTTATGCTCGGCTTTCTCATAATGATCAAACCATGATTGATACTTCTTGTGTTGGTTCTTTTATGAAGAAGACTATTGAATTTTGGTGGGATCTTTTGGAAAGAATTAAACACAACTCTGAAGATTGGGAAGTCAATGAAGGTAAAGAGTCAGGTATTAAACTTAAGTATGATTGTGTTAAATCTTTTATGAATACCGATGCTTTTCAAAAATTTAGCACTAAATATGGACTTGACTCTGAGATAGTAGCTTCCTTTTGTGAATCATTTGCTACTCTATGTTGATCTCCCTAAAGAGAAGTGGTTTAAATATCACTCACCTATTAAATAAGAAATTAAAGAATAGATACCAATTAAAGAAGAAACTATAATTTATAATGTTGATCTAGTTGTTCCTACTGCTTATATTGAGAAATCACCTTTCCCGGTTAGGATAAAGGAACATGCTAAAGTCTCAATTGTGGTCAACAAAAGCCATATTAGAACACCTAAACCTGATGAACAAAGTAAAGTAGAACCTAGATTGCTATGGTTAAGGATCTCTTAGAAGAAAATGTAGATGGGCATGTTATTTACTTCTGTGAAGAAGCTGCTAGAATTGCCAAACCTGATAAAAAGAATAAACATAGACCTATTGTTGGCATGCCCGTTGTCTCAGTTAAAATATGAGATCACTGTTATCATGGTTTATGTGACATAGTTGCTAGCGTGAGTGCTATTCCTCATTCCTTATATCAAGAAATTAAGAATGATATAGCACCCGTAGAGATAGAAGACATAGATGTTACTATCAAACTTGCTAGAAACACTATATCACCAATTGGGATTGTTAGAGATGCTGAAGTCTTGTGTGGGAAAATAAAATACCCTACTGATTTTCTTGTTCTTGGTTCCCCACAAGATGACTTCTGTCCCATTATCTTTGGTAGACCTTTCTTGAACACCGTTAATGCTAGAATAGATTGTGAGAAACAAATTGTCGGTGTTAGTTTTGGTGATGAGTCTCATAAGTTTAATTTTTGCAAGTTTAGTAGAAAACTTCATGAAAAAGAATTGCCTAGTAAAGATGAATTAATTGGTCTTGTTTCTATTGATGTGCCTCCTACTGATCCACTAGAACAATATTTGCTAGACCATGAAAATGATTTACATATGCATGAAAGAAATGAAATAGATAAGATTTTCTTTGAACAACGTCCTTTGCTTAAACACAATTTGCCTATTGAAACTCTAAGAGGTCCTCCTCCACCTAAAGGTGATCATGTGTTTGAATTAAAAAAATTCCAGACACTTTGAAATATGCTTATCTTGATGAAAAGAAGATATATCTTGTTATTATTAGTGCTAACCTTTCAGAACTTGAAGAAGAAAGATTATTGAAAGTTTTAAGGAAGCACCGAGCTGCTATTGGATATACTCTTGATGATTTAAATGGCATTAGTCCCACTCTATGTCAGCACAAAATTAATATGGAACCTGATGCTAAAGCCGTTGTTGATCACCAATGTCGGCTAAATCCAAAAATGAAGGATGGTAAGAACGGAAATCTTAAAACTTCTGGAAGCAGGTATAATCTATCCTATAGCTGATAGTAGATGGGTAAGTCATGTTCATTGTGTCCCTAAGAAAGGAGGTATAACTGTTGTTCCTAATGATAAGAATGAACTTATTCCATAAAAAATGTTACAGGCTATAGAATGGTAATTGATTTTATAAAATTAAACAAAGCAACTAGAAAAGATCATTACCCTCTGCCTTTTATTGATCAAATGCTAGAAATATTATCTAAGCACACACATTTTTGCTTCCTTGATGGATACTCTGGTTTTTCACAAATTCATGTTTCTCAACCTGATCAAGAAAAGACTACTTTTACTTGTCCCTTTGGAACTTATGCTTATAGGCGAAAGCCTTTCGGTTTATGCAATGCACCCGCTACCTTTCGAAGATGTATGACTGCTATATTCTCTGACTTTTGTGAAAATATTGTTGAGGTTTTCATGGATGATTTCTCTGTTTATGGGAAGTCTTTTGATGATTTTTTAAGCAATCTTGATCGAGTTTTGCAGAGATGTGAACAAACAAATATTGTCTTGAATTGGGAGAAGTGCCACTTTATGGTTAATGAAGGCATTGTCTTGGGTCATAAAATTTCTGAAAGAGGTATTGAAGTGGACAAAGCCAAGGTTGATGCAATTGAGAAAATGCCATGTCCTAAAGATATCAAAGGTATTCGTAGTTTCTTAGGTCATGCTGGTTTCTATAGGAGATTTATCAAAGACTTTTCTAAAATTTCTAGGCCTCTTACAAATCTTTTGCAAAAGGACATTCCATTTGTTTTTGATGATGATTGTTTAGAAGCCTTTGAAACACTCAAGAAAGCCTTAATTTCTGCACCTATTGTTCAACCACCTGATTGGAACTTGCCTTTTGAAATTATGTGTGATGCTGGTGATTATGATGTTGGTGCTATTCTAGGACAAAGAGTTGATAAGAAACTAAATGCTATTCATTATGCTAGTAAAAATCTAGACAGTGCCCAACGAAATTATGCTACTACTGAAAAAGAATTCTTAGCAGTGGTGTTTTCTTGTGATAAATTTAGATATTATATTGTTGATTCAAAAGTAATTGTTCACACCGATCATGATGCTATTAAATATCTTATGGAAAAGAAAGATGCTAAACCGAGACTCATTCGATGGGTTCTCTTGCTACAAGAATTCGATTTACATATCACTGATAGAAAAGGAGCTGAGAAACCTGTAGCTGATAACTTGTCTAGGCTTGAAAATGTGCTTGATGACCCACTACCTATTGATGATAGTTTTCCTGATGAGCAGTTATCTGCAATAAATGTTGCTCACAACACTCCTTGGTATGCTGACTATGCTAATTACATTGTTCCTAAATATTTACCACCTAGTTTTACATATCAACAAAAGAAAACATTCTTCTATGATTTAATACATTACTTTTGGGATGACCCACATCTTTATAAAGAAAGTAGATGGTATTATTAGATGTTGTGTACCTGCGCATGAACAGGGACAAATCCTACAGAAGTGTCACTCTGAAGCTTATGGAGGGCATCATGCTGGAGATAGAACTACTCACAAGGTATTGCAATCTAGATTTTATTGGCCTACTCTCTTCAAGGATGTCTATAAGTTCGTCTTATCTTGTGATGAATGCCAAAGAATAGGTAATATCGGTAAGCGTCAAGAAATTGCTATGAATTATTCACTTGTTGTTGAACCATTTGATGTTTGGGGATTTGATTACATAGGACCTTTTCCTACCTATAATGGGTATACACATATTTTGGTTGCTGTTGATTATGTTACTAAATGGGTAGAAGCTATTCCAACCAGTAGTGCTGATCACAACACCTCTATTAAAATTCTTAAGGAAGTTATTTTCCCAATGTCGGTGTCAAAACCGGCTCTCGGGTAGGGGGTCCCGAACTGTGCGTCTAAGGCGGATGGTAACAGGAGGCAGGGGACACGATGTTTTACCCAGGTTCGGGCCCTCTTGATGGAGGTAAAACCCTATGTCCTGCTTGATTGTTCTTGATAATATGAGTAGTACAAGAGTAGATCTACCACGAGATCTGAGAGGCTAAACCCTAGAAGCTAGCCTATGGTATGATTGTATGTTGTCCTACGGACTAAAACCCTCCGGTTTATATAGACACTGGAGGGGGCTAGGGTTACACAAGGCCGGTTACAAAGGAGGAGATATACATATCCGTATTGCCTAGCTTGCCTTCCACGCCAAGTAGAGTCACATCCAGACACGGGACGAAGTCTTCAATCTTGTATCTTCATAGTCCTACAGTCCGGCGAAAGGGTATAGTCCGGCTGCCCGGAGACCCCCTAATCCAGGACTCCCTCACCCAACGTTTGGAGTCCCTTGATATTTAACGAATGATGTTGGTTCACACTTTATTCACTGTGCTTTTCGTAAAATGCTTGCCAAGTATGATGTTAACCATAGAATTGCATCACCTTATCATCCTCAGTCTAGTGGTCAAGTTGAACATAGTAATAGAGAAATAAAATTAATCTTGCAAAAGACTGTCAATAGGTCCCGAAAGAATTGGTCTAAGAAATTAGATGATGCACTTTGGGCTTATAGAACAGCATACCAAAATCCTATGGGTATGTCTCCTTATAAAATGGTTTATGGAAAAGCTTGTCATTTGCCTCTTGAATTAGAACATAAAGCATATTGGGCAATCAAAGAACTCAATTATGATTTCAAACTTGCCAGTGAAAAGAGGTTATTTGATATTAGCTCTTTAGATGAATGGAGAACCCAAGCTTATGAAAACGCTAAGTTGTATAAAGAAAAAGTCAAAAGATGACATGATAAGAGAATCCAAAAGCATGAGTTTAAAGTAGGAGAATACACTACTAGGGAAAACCTTATACGTAGAACTTTAGCAGTAGCGCGTGTTAAAAAAGCACGCTGGTGCTAAGTAGCAGTAGCGTGTGTTAACAAAGCACGCTGGTGCTAAGTAGCAGTAGCGCGCTGATGTAAACGGCGCTACATATACAGTTGTAGAAGTAGCATGCCTGAAGATAAAAGCGCTAGTACTAAAGTTCCCACGGCTTCGCCGATAGGCTACACATAGTAGTAGCGATCTACGTCGAACCGCGCTACCGCTACTTGCTTTGTAGCAGTGCTTTTACGCTGAAAGGCGCTACTAGTAAAGGAAATAAAATTAAATGGAAAGCAAATAGAAAAGTAAATGAAAATGAAAGAAATAGAAAAAGGTGAAAGGGAAAAATAAAATGTAAAGAAAAATAAATGAAAAAGGGAAAAAGAGAAAGGAATAGCAGTAGCACGTATTGAGGAACGCGCTGTAGCTAGCTTAGCAGTAGCGCACTTCCTGGAACGTGCTACTGCTACTTCTAACTTAACCGCGCAGTTCGTTCTTTCCCACGACCACTTCCCCCAAATCCAACTCCTCCGCTGTCGCCGCCGCCATCGCCCATCGGCCGCCACACGCTCTCCCGTCGCTCTCCGCACACCCTCGACGCCGCCCCCGACCCCGGATTCGACGCCACCCCCGACCCTGACCTCGACGCCGCCCCCGACGCCGACCTCGACGCCGCCCTCCGCCGCGCGCCCTAGCCCCGACCCCGACCTCGACGCCGCCTACCCCTCCCTCGCCGCGGGCACCCAAGGTGAGCACGCCTGCTCCTCCCCCTCCCCTACCTCTGCCTAGGGTTCTTCAAATTTTAGTTGCATCAAATTAGTTAGGGTTCATCTATGGATGGAAACGAATCAGATGCGGATGTTATCGGATATGGATGCGGCACAGATGTTTTCTTAGATGATGAATAAACACTATTGTAATGCCTAATAAAATGAGTAAAATTTGACCACTTATTTCACTTTTAAGTTGGATAATTGGAATATCCGCTACCACTTTCCACCCCTAGGTTCATCAAATTAGATCGTAATTAGGGCAGTAGTTCCTAGGTACTAATTAGTTAGTAAGAACTAGGTACTAATTAGGTACTAGTTTATTTTTATTTATAGTAAGTTTATTTTTAGCAAGAACTAGTTGAATTAATATAACTAGTTGAACATGTCACATCTGTTGTTATTTTTTAGTTAAAGCAATTTTTCCTGCATCGACGTCGTCGATGCCTATCCCGCATCCTCGTCGTCGACTCGGCGGACGACACCTGCTTGACCAGATGGGCCATGTCCGGGACTGGGCTTCGTCGGGCTAGTACTGGGAGGCGCTACCTACCGGGAGGCGCAGCTTGGTGAGGACCCAGCCCATCATTGACCCGAACCTTCTTTGGTGGCGGTCGCATGGGCCAGTGACTATGCAGAGGCTTGAGAACCCCGCGGAGGTGGTACGTCACCGTGTCAGCGAGGAAGACGCGCATGCCCGTCGCTACTTGTTTGCATTGGAGCATAGGTTCTAAAATACCTGGCAGGTTCTCCAGGGATCTCACTGGAGCTATGATCCTGTGATGGTTCGTTCTCTTTGGGTGTCCACCGCCCGCACCGATACCCGTCGTGCGCTAGTGTTTTAGTTGTATTAGTGACATCTATCTATCTATCTATCTATCTATTATATAATTAAGATAGAAGACAAATAAGAAAGCATGTTAACCCACATAGACTGAATTATCTCAGTCGTCAATAGTAAATATTAACGGTTGAGATTTAAAAGATGTTGCGTTACATATAAATGTTATGAGATCCAAACAATTGGACATGTGATGTGTGTCACGTACGAATAATTCAACAGGTAAGTGGTCCGATATATATGCCTTCGTTAAAAAAATCAGTCTTGACACGATCAGACATAAGCTTACTTTTTTTGAGAATAGACATAAACTTACCTTTAGTAGTAATTCAATGTACGACAACCAACAAAGGAAGTCCAAGAAAAAAGAAACGAAGGAAGACTCCAACTTGAAGAAAAGAGAGAAAGAATTGTTCGAATATAATACGGCCACAATCAAGCCTACAGCCCTGTGAGAACCAATCAGAATCCATTGGCGAAATTTACCAAAACGAAGTGTTTGTATCCTGTACGACTCTATCAATCCAATCAGAGCCTTTAGCAAGAAAAAAAATATATTCATCGCCAATGGTTTGGGCTGGCTTCTTAAAAGTCAATCAAAGAGTACGAACGTACGCATTGGCACGCTGAAGCCCAAACACGAACAACCAGCCGGACATGATGTCAGCAGCCCAACTGATCAAACCTTACGTACAATTAGTGTTGTAGTTAAGAACTAGCCAGTGCTATATGTTCACCCTTTCGAACTCTCCGAAATAGGTAAATAAATTCACTTATAGGAAGTTAGATCATTTTTCTTAAATTTAAATAAATAGTGGAATTTCTAAATATATTTACATGAAAATAATTAACAATCGCGGTTTTATATATGAAACTTATCCTATAATTCTTTTTTGTGGGTTACTTTTCCTATAATTCAAAGAGAAATAAAGGTAAAATAAGCTTTGCAAATTTCATTCTATACTAGGTCTGTGGGAAAACATTTTTATAATGTACTTCGGATGTATCGACGTGCATGTGTTTTTTTGGAATATACATGTGTTTTGGAAGTACTTATAGTTATGTGATTAAGCATAGAAGTCTATACAACAGCAGTATATTTTCCAAGATGTAAAAAACATGTTTGTATCCATAACAAACAAGCACCCATGCTCCAAAAGTTGTTAGGATCTAGGAGCTTAAACGCCCTATTGCATATAGTGACATCACGACAGGTATTAATGATCCTCAAATTAGCTAGCGGGCGCTTCCCCGATTCACATTTTCTTCCGCCATACATATTTGCTTAGTCTCAGTCACAAGTTTGTTTAGAAACTAATCGAGAGCAAATCTTTAACACCAGGTAAAATAAAATCTAAATTATGTTCTGACTCTAAATTATTATATATGTGAATAGTAAAAATCTATTTTTTTCGGAAGAAATAGTAGAAAAATCTATTCGGATAAAATATGAAATATATACTTGATTCGTGTGTCATATAAAGGAAGCATATTGGTATTGTGCCTCCACTAAAATTTTGGAAACAACAAAGCATGCCAATTCTGTAAATTAAAGGGACAAGTTGTCAAATGTACGCACGAAACAAAATAATTAATAGAAAATTCCAATGATGGTACACCAATATTTATGTTTTTTTACAGAAAAATGCAAGACCAGTCTGATTTTCTGATATACATGAACACATAATCATTTGGGAAAGGAGATGATATTCTATGTCGACTCCGCCACCAGAGAGATTTAGCCTCCCTTTATGAGTTAGGAAAAAATAGTTCAAAAAGTTTTGGCACCATTTTATCATTGATAACTATATTATATAGCGTGGATGGCCAACGAGATAACAAAAATAACACGAGCATAATAAAGAAAAAAATTGACGAGGGGAGCTGGGAGAGAATGCCATAGCAAAATCTAACAAGAACTCATATGGAATATCCAATAAGGTATTTTTGGCTATTGTGAATAAATATAAGTCATTCCCGAAACACATATATAGTAGTCACGGTTAGAAAAAATAACATTGTATGGTGTTGTAAGAGAATGTGTTTGCCCTGGTAGTTTGAGATAATATTGTCCATACTGCATTATCCTATATCTATCAACACATGAGACATGGCATAGGAATTAATAGGCTTGCCATCATACCAACTGCCATTTATAATAGGATGATGTGCACTGATTAACGGGAAACCAAGGAGGGAACATAAACATATATGAATGGGGAGTCAAAAGAGGGAATGGCCATTATGAAAGGCCATGATTTTGGAAAACCAGTCGCGGATCCTTATGGCATCGATCATTTGTTGTTGGGATTTAAACATCAACCCAAATATATCTATCAGACAAGATCATCTTGCGATATGATTTATATTTAGTTATGGTATATATTGAATTATGAAAAAAAATATAGTTATGGTGTGTATATTTCAAATAACATATGATTGTGCAATTAATAATCTTTACAAATAAAACATATAGAAAGTCTAGCCGCGCAAATGCGCGGCCACCCCGCTAGTTATATGTATGATACTATTCGGGATGTATTAGTGATAATATTCGACGATGTACGGACGCATGAGATGATTTACTTTTGCTTTGAATGCATGATAATTTGAATACTTAATTATTTTACGATTTGGTTTTGCTTATTGAATGCTCATGTCAATATGAGTCCTATAAGATATTTTGAAATGTATATCTTGTGTTGCTCAAATAGGATATGTGCTTGCCCAAGTGGCCGGTCATGTTTACAGGTTACACCTTGGAGTGGCCTATGTTTTGTCGGAGTGTTGATTCATTTCCGTTCCGGCAAATTTCAGGCACTCGATATGTCCTATTTTAGCACAGGTCATGCCGGATTTTTCCGTTAATTTTGGCATGACTTGTGACAGAATATGTAGAAAATATCGAGTGCCCCGGATTTGTGTGTTGAGTATCCTGATAGTTGCCTTCAATCAATTTTCAATTAATGTTTCAACTATGAACATAGAAAATGTTTGACGATGAAAAGGATTTCGGTATTTGCGAATACTGCGAAGACGAGCGCGGCCTACGCGACAGAATCTTCCTAGATGATAATAGGCGCTTCAGCATCAAGATGGACGAGAACTTTGAAGTGGATATAGTAAGTCACAACGACAAGTCTTTTTTCGTAATTAAGCATGACATCTGCTTCATTTGCTTCAACTTATAATTTAAATTTTTTACTATTCTACTAGTGTATCCCCTGCCATGCAAAAGTTTTTGTCTTGGATAAGATAGGTTTCAGTCCTATGAAAACTACTATGGAGGTAAAGAGAGTTTACTTGAAGACCGAGCATGGTTATACTTTCTACGCAAAATTATACAACACAGACACCTTGTCGGAGTAATGGGCCACGGGTAGGCTAACCCGAGCCCCTAAACCTTTCAAGACATTGGGGCAGGCTGCGCCCCTCAAGACCCCAGGACGAAGAGCCGCCTTCTGAGAAGTCGGCGGCAAGGCAACCGACTGCCCACTCACGGCCGAGTCTCGGGGACGACTTCAGGATGAGACGACTCCTGACTGACGACTTCCAGAGAAGCCGGCCTTGGGGAGTTGGCCCGCGACGCCAAAAAACCCCATGCCCTCATCAGGAGGGACGGGACAGGGAGTGGCTACAGTAAAGCCCACTCCCACCCCTTTCCAGAGGCAGGCATGGCCACAGTACGCCGTACCCGCGGAGATCTCCGCCCGGCGCAGCACTGTTGCCATGCCGGCCCTGACATCAGCACCAGTGGGCAGAATCCTGCACCCACGACGGCTTGTCTGTACGACCCTAGGGTGGCGGGCCCCACCAGTCAGCGGGAGTCCAGAAGACAGCGAGAGCGTCACCAGTCGGACCCGTTGGGAGTCGGCCCCAGAGAGTCGGCCAACCCCTCCCCCGGGGCCCACGCGCCAGGCGGCGGGGCTGTTGCCACGACCCCATGACCAAGCCCGCGTCGTTAGAAGCACGGCTACAGTAATCAGCAGCCGGCAAGACCCGCCAGCGGCGGGCACGGCCTGTCGGCGCCATACCGGACCAGTTGGCGGAGCCCGCCAGTTGGCGGAGCCCGCCAATTGGTGGGCCCCAGCAGTCGACGGAGAAGACGGAGGCCGGAGAAACTGACGGCTGGGCCCGTGCCCGGCCGGATTACAATTGTACCCCTGGGGGGTAGGCCTATATAAACCCCCCAGGGCACCCATGCAAAGGGTTCGAATCCATTAGCACTAGACCAGATCATATAGGAAGGAGAAAGCTAGCCTAGCCTTCTCCTACCTCCAGGAAACAGCTCCAGGAGCAACCGTGTACACACTTTGCCATAGTGATCATGCGGAGACCCCGCAAAGCAGCAGTAGGGGTATTATCTCCCCAGAGAGCCCCGAAGCTGGGTAAGATTCGCCGGAATGCATGCCTTCGCCTTATCCCGTTTCCAGGCATCGGCGACATTCTACTCGCCCCCACCATGATAAGACATCCCTTGGCATATGTCGCACCCAACCCCCGACATTTGGCGCCCACCGTGGGACCTGGTGCACCGTCGTCCGGAGACCTGTTCTGGATGGGAACCCTTTTCCTCCCTGGCGAGCGCAGCCAGCCCGGCACGCCAGACGGAGTTTGCGCCGACGCGCTGCACGGCGCTGAGATCGCCTGCGCAGCGAGCTGCCTCGCCGATCTTGTCTGTGAGGTTCGCCTCTCCGACGAGCCTGCATCCGACGCCAGCACAGGCGGCCCCGAGAGCCTCCTCGCGGGCCTCCTCGCGAGCCTCCTTGACCAACTCCATGTCACCGGCGAGCCTTCCGTGGACTTGGAGTCTGTAGGCTCCACCGATCCGATGCTGGTCGACTCCGACACGGCGTCGCTCGACACGGAGAGCGACGAAAGCATTGTCACAGAGGTGCTCGTCATCAGTCATGACGAGCATCCCGGCGGAGGAGCGCATGACCCATTTGGCGCGGCATTGCAAGACCTGACTGCGCCCATTCCGGAAGACGCTGACGCGGAAACGTTGGAGGCGCGCCGCCTTCAGCTCGTCGAAGGCGCGAAGAAGCTGGCTAGCATGAGACGCTTGTTAGAAGCCTACCAGCATGAGATGGATCGCGCTGTGGGTGGCTCGCCAGCCCCAGTTGGGCCCAACCGCCTAGGTGCGGTCCAGCAGCGTGGCGTGGCCATCGCAACCTGTTCGGGGCAAATCGCCCTGTGTACGCCACGCCTACGGAGAATATTCGAGCCGCCCATGTGGAACGACGGGGCGACTGTCCACCTCCTCCTCCTCGCAAGGAAAGGCAAGTCTCCCCGCCGCCTGTTGACCATGCGACTCTCGCCGACCGCCTTGGCCGCCGAGAGGGAGTCGGAGAAAATGATGCCCGCCACCGGATCGACTGACTTCACCGATCCCTGGCGCTGGAAGAAGAAGATGAGTTGGGTCCGCCTTGTTTCGGGCCCCGCATTCGAGACGAGCCCTTTCCCAAAGGGTTCACGCTCCCAAGAGACACGCCCAAGTATACCGGCTCCATGAAGCCGGAGGACTGGCTGGTTGACTACTCCACGGCCGTCAGCATAGCGAACGGCAACAAGCGTGTTGCCGTAAAATACGTTCCGCTCATGCTCCAGGGCACGGCCTGGACATGGCTGAACAGCCTGAAGCCCCACAACATCAACAGCTGGGTCGACTTCACCGATGCGTTCGTCCGCAACTTCACAAGCATGTACAACCGTCCTCCCAAACCTCGCCAGCTCTCCTTGTGCGTGCAAGGCCCCAACGAGTCGACTCGCGACTACCTCACGCGTTGGGCCGAGCTCCGGAACTCTTGTGAGGGCATGCACGAGGTGCAGGCTATCGAGTACTTCACCGCCGGGTGCAGAGAAGGCACCCTCCTCAAGCACAAGCTCCTCTGCGACGAGCCAGAGACCCTCGACGAGCTGCTGATCATAGCAGACAAGTATGCCACGACCGACTCCTCCATGAAGGCGGAGATTCAAGTTAGTGCGACTGGCAAAGTGGCCCCCAAGCTCCTAGAACTCCGGCTGGAGACGCCAGTCGGCGACAACAGCAGAACAATCACAAGCGCAAGGCCCCACAGCCAGCTTCCAGCAGCCGGCAGGTGGCGATAGTCGAAGACCAGCAGCCGGATGGGCAGCCTCCACCCAAGCGACAGAAAGGCGGCAAGCCCAACTGGTTGCCGGCTTTCTCATACGAGCAGACTCTAGATGGTCCTTGCAAGTTCCACAGCGGCGCGAAGCCGTCGAATCACACCACCCGGAAGTGCCACTGGATCACCAGGATCGCCAAAGGAGACGGCCTCCTGCCTCCCCCGCCTGCTGGGCAGCAGCCTCCGCCTCCACCCCAGCAGCCGGCTGTCAGGCCAGTCGGCGCAGTACAAGATGAGTACCCTGAAGAGCACAGAGCCTACGTGATATTTACCAGCGTGGCTGATGATCAACGCGGCAGGCGGCTGCAGCAGCAAGAGGTGAATGCAGTAGCATCAAAGACACCAGAATTCATGCACTGGTCCGAGAAGTCTATCAGCTGGAGCAGAGCTGATCACCCAGAGGTGATGCCAAGTCCGGGCTCCTATGCCTTGGTCCTGGATGCCACCTTTGCCACAGATAGACGAGCTGCTCGCTTCTCGCGAGTTCTGATAGACGGAGGCAGCAGCATCAACATCCTGTACAAGGACACCATGGAGAAGTTAGGAATCAAGCAAAGACAGCTTCAGAACAGTCGGACTGTGTTCCACGACATTGTTCCTGGCCTTTCCTGCTCACCAATCGGCAAGCTCCTGATTGACGTCCTCTTTGGAGACAAAGATCACTTCCACCGAGAGTCAGTTTGGCTTGAGGTGGTGGATCTTGAGAGCCCATACCATGCATTACTTGGCCGACCCGCCCTGGCCAAGTTCATGGTGGTCCCCCACTACGCCTACCTCAAGATGAAGATGCCTAGTTCCAAGGGGATTCTGACCGTAGCCGGCGACTACCGGAAGTCGTCTGCCTGTGTGGCTGAGAGTAGTCAGTTGGCCGAGTCCCTGGTGATCGCAGCCGAGAAGCGGCTCCTTGACCGGGATGTGGCGATGGCCGGCAAGCAGCTAGAGGTGTCGCCTAACCCCAAGGAGTCAGAGGCTGAGGGTTCGTTCAAGCCGGCCAAAGAGACAAAGAAGATACCCTTAGATCCGGAGCACCCAGAGAGGTACGCTGTCGTAGGCGCAAACCTCGACAACAAATAGGAAGGCGAGTTCGTCGATTTCCTCCATGAGAATTAGGACATCTTCGCATGGTCCCCCAAAGACATGCCAGGTGTATCGACGGAATTCGCCGAGCACAAGTTACATGTTCGATCTGATGCAAAGCCAGTCAGGCAGCCCTTGCGCCGCTTATCAGAAGAAAAGAGAAGAGTTGTCGGAGAAGAGATAGCCCGACTCCTAGCAGCCAGCTTCATTATGGAAGTGTTCTTTCTAGATTGGCTAGCCAACCCGGTCCTGATACTGTAGAAGAACAAGCAGTGGCGAATGTGTATTGACTACACAAGCCTCAACAAGGCTTGCCCCAAGGACCCGTTTGCTTTGCCAAGAATTGATCAGGTGATAGACTCCACAGCCGGATGTGAGTTGTTGAGTTTCTTGGATGCATATTCAGGATATCACTAGATCAAGCTAAACCCGGCTGACAGACTGAAGACCGCCTTCATCACACCATTTGGAGCCTTCTGCTACCTAACCATGACATTCGGCTTGAGAAATGCCGGCGCCACATTTCAGCGTTGCATGCAGAAGTGCCTCATCAAGCAACTCGGCAGAAACGCCCATGTCTACGTGGACGATGTGGTGGTGAAGAAGCAGAAGCGTGGAACACTACTGGAAGACCTGAAGGAGACCTTTGAGAACCTGCGCCAATTCCAGATGAAGCTCAACCCTGAGAAGTGCATCTTCGGAGTACCAGCCGGCCAACTCCTTGGTTTCCTGGTCTCTGAACGCGGCATAGAGTGCAACCCCGCAAAGATCAAGGCCATTGAGAGGATGGAGGTACCCAGCTGACTGCTGGACGTGCAAAAGTTCACTGGCTGCTTGGCGTCCATCAGCCGATTCATCAGTCGGCTGGGCGAGAAAGCTCTCCCCTTATACCAGCTCATGAAGAAGACCACTTTTTTCGAGTGGAACCACAAGGTGAATGAAGCCTTTCTTCAGTTGAAGAAGATGATGACTACCCCACCCGTTCTGGCGGCTCCGACTCCTAAGGAGCCCATGCTCCTGTACATTGCCGCCACCAGCCGGGTAGTCAGCACCGTCATTGTAGTGGAACGCAAGGAGGAAGGCAAGGCACTACCTGTCTAGAGACCGGTATATTACCTGAGCGAAGTGCCGTCGACCTCCAAGCAGAACTACCCCCACTACCAGAAGATGTGCTATGGCGTGCACTTTGCCACCAAGAAATTGAAGCCTTACTTTCAAGAGCATCCAATCACTGTGGTCTGCACGGCCCCACTTGCCGAGATCATCGGAAGCCGAGGTGCTTCTGGCCGAGTGGCCAAATGGGCCATAGAGTTGGCTCCCTACACCATCTACTACCAGCCCCGCACCACCATCAAGTCACAGGCACTGGCCGACTTCCTCGTCGACTGGGCCGAGACCCAGTACCTACCACAAGCACCCGACTCCACCCATTGGCGGATGCATTTCGATGGCTCCAAGATGCGCACCGGCTTGGGAGCCGGCGTTGTCATCACTTCTCCTAAAGGCGACAAGCTCAAATACGCACTACAAATCCACTTCGCCGCCTCCAACAACGTCGCCGAATATGAGGCGCTCATTCACGGGCTCCGGCTTGCCAAAGAACTTGGCATTCGCCGGATCCTGTGTTATGGCCACTCGGACTTAGTGGTCCAGCAGTCGTCCGGCGACTGGGACGCCAAAGATGCAAACATGGTGAGTTACCGTTTCCTCGTGCAGCAACTCAGTGGATATTTCGAGGGGTGCGAGTTCCTCCATGTGCCAAGAAACGACAACGACCAAGCAAACGCCCTGGCACAAATCGGCTCTACCCGCCAAGCAATACCATCCGGCGTCGCCCTTTAGCGCCTCCTCAAGCCGTCTGCCAAGCCTTCACCAGAATCAGACTCTATCTTTGTGCCAGCTCCCCCCAAAGAAGTCGGATCCGACTCCAGAGCCCCAGCAGACGGCACGAGGATTTTGGCAGATGGCTCCAAAGCCGCCACAGTCGAACCCGGCCCGAGGACTGCGGCAGCCAGCCTTAAGACTCCAGAGCTCGGCCCGAGGGCTGCATCAGTCGGCCCGGGGACTTCATTAATTCAACAAGAAATTGCTAGCTCCAGCCTGCCGCCTCCCAGCCCATCCTCAAATTCTTGGTGAGAAAAGAGCTGCCGACTGATGAGACATCAGCTCAGCAAGTACAACACCGAGCGGCCGCCTACACCATAGTCAACAGAGAGCTGGTCAGGCACAGCGTCACTGGTGTCTACCAGCGCTGCATAGAGCCAGAGCAAGGCCAAGCAATTCTCAAAGACATCCATCAAGGCGAGTGCGGCCACCATGCGGCTTCAAGAGCACTCGTCGCCAAAGCGTTTCGACACGGTTTCTTCTGGCCGACTGCCTTAGAAGAGGCCAAGGAATTGGTCCAAAAATGCAAAGGGTGCCAGAAGTTCCGCTCCAAGCGACATCAGCCGGCTTCTTCACTCAAGACCATCCCCATTGCCTGGCCCTTCGCAGTTTGGGGCCTAGACATGGTGGGACCGTTCAAGACGGCACGAGGTGGCTTAACTCACTTACTTGTCGCGGTGGACAAGTTCACCAAGTGGATGAAGCGAAGCCAATCAAGAAACGGAATGGTCCGATTGCCGTGACTTTCATCTCCGACATCACAATTCGGTACGGCGTACCACACAGCATCATCACCGACAACAGCACAAATTTTGCCAAAGGCGCCTTGGCTCGTTTCTGTGCAACACAGGGCATCCGACTGGACTTAGCGTCTTTTGCCCATCCGCAGTCAAATGGCCAGGTGGAGCGAGAAAGCGGCCTCATCATGTCCGGTATCAAGCCCCGACTGGTCGAGCCTCTGGAGCGCTCGGCTGGCTGCTGGCTCGATGAGTTGCCAGCCGTCCTCTAGAGTCTGCGCACGACTCCAAACAAGTCAACCGACTTCACGCCTTTCTTCCTCGTCTATGGTGCTGAAGCCTTCATCCCAACGGACATAGAGTTCGACTCCCCGCGATCACCATGTACACCGAGGAGGAAGCAGAAGAAGCACGTCAAGAGGGCGTCGATCTGCTGGAAGAGGGCCGGCTGTTGGCACTCAGCCGGTCCAGCATCTACCAGCAGAGCCTGCGCCGATACTACAACAGGAAGGTCAGGCCGAGATCTTTCTAAGAGGGCGACCTTGTTCTCCGACTGATCTAGCGAACAGCCGACCAACACAAGCTATCGGCGCCTTGGGAAGGCCCCTTCATCATCAGCAAAGTGCTGGGCAACGACTCCAACTACCTGATCGACGCTCAAAAGCTCCGAGCACGCAAGAGGGACGACTCCGGCAAAGAGACAGAGCGGCCATGGAATGCAAATCTCCTCCGAAGATTTTATAGTTGATGCAGTATGTACCACGCTAGGTTTTGTATTAAAGTACCAAGACTTCGGGCCCCCCAAGACGAGCTCGGGGACTGCCCTCTTTTATCTATATGATAAGAATTATGCCTACGAGTATGTTACTCTTTGTTATGCCGCTTGGCACCGGGTTCGACTAGTCGGCCCGGGGACTTGCCGCCCCGCGCTATGAAATGCTTCCTGCAGTCGGACAAGTAGTGTGTGGCACCTAAGCCATCTCCTGTCAGAAGTTGCAGCTCGTAGAGCGACTGTCCGATGGGCAGGAGTAAGGTAGAATGGGCGTTCGCATGAAAAATGGCTAAGGACTCAAAGCATAAAACATAGCTTAAGCTGGCTTCCAGCCTTTTTTCGCAAACCGACTACTGAGCAGTCGCCTCGCCGCCTTCTATTCAAATTGCTAAAAAAACTCTAAAATGGCTAAGTACTTGCCTTCCCAAAAGTAGCCAAGCATTTGATCCAGCGGTAGTCTGACTGGCAAGACGGCAACTAAGGGAAGGCGGCAAAGGAAAAATCCAAAGGAGCAATGAGCAGGAAAAGATAGAATTCGGATAAATATTTACATAACATAGGCCCTTGGCCGAATCTTCGAGCAGAAGTTCAAAATACACCCCGCGGGTGGAATTGTGCGAACTAACAAGTTCTTCAGAGACTACTAAAGTAGATAAAACAAAGATAAGGCGGCAGCCTAAGATGCGGTAGACGGATTCGGAGGGTCAGAGGAGACGGCGATGTCAGGCGTTGGGGCGGCCGGCTGGGCAGTCTCGGCTTGATCGCCTCTAGCGGCAGTCGGCTCGGTCGCACGCGGCTCGTTGCTGGAGGCGCGGTCGAGCTGAGGCTGGCCGTCTGCTCCGTCTTCTGGTGCCTTCGCCGAGTCCTCGTTGTAGTCTGGGTTCATCCCAAACCACTCCGGCGGTACCTCCTCGCCGTCTTCAGCCTGCTCGGGGACAAAGATGCTGGTGTCGGTGTACTCGGCGATTGCTGCGGTGCGCTTGACGAGGGCGTCTTCCGCGGCCGCCAGCTCCGGCTGGCCCTCTAGCCGGAGTGTGGCCAGCCGGTCTAGGTCCAGCCCCGGATACCACGCCTTGACGAATTCCAAGGCTCGGCGCGCTCCAGCCCGGGCCGAGGAACCTTTCCAGGCCTCAAGACGGCCAGCCGCGACCTCCAGCCAGTCGGCAGTCCGACTGGGGGTGCGCGGAGCCTGCATGTCTGGCCACAGGGCAGTGATCGCCTGGGCGCCGACACGTTGAAGCCGGCGCAGCATCCGGTGAGCCGGCCGAAGGCGAGCCTCGATGCTCAGGAGCTGCTCATCAAAGGTTCGGGGGGTGTCGGCGGCGATCTCTGCGCCTTCCGCCCTCCGCCCTTCAGGGTCAGCCTCGATGGCTTGGTTGGCGGCCTGCGAGTGGCCAAGGAAGAAGTCTTCCAAGATGAAAAGAATGAAGAAGCAAGTCAAAAATCAGGAGTCGGCTTGACCTATAGTCGGCAGCTCGAAGAAAGAAAGTAAAGAAACTCACCATCAACGATGTCCTCAATCTCGTGGAACCCGGAGGCTAGCAATGCCGCCTTGTCAGAACAGGAGGAGCGCTAGCTTGCGAACTCGGCCAGGAGGGCGGTCTCCGCTTAATCCGCCTCCTTCTGCGTCTTCTTCAGCAGCTCCTTCTGCTCTGCCAATTGTGCGGCCAGCAGATCGTGCTCTGCGGCGAGCTTGCTGCACTCCCCCCTGGTGCGCAACACAGAGTTGGCTTCGCTCAACTGCTGTTGAAGAGCGGCGTTGGCCTCTGAAGAGAAAGAAGAAAGAAGGTGTTAAGTCATCAACAAAGAAGGTCGCCGGGGAGATCCGGCCCGACTGCTCAGCAGTCGGCCCGAATCTCGGGGACTACAGCCCGTAGGTGCGCCAGCGCGCCCCCGCGAAGAAGAAAAAGGACTCACTCCGGCTCTCCGACAAATCAGCGGTCCACTTGCCCAGCTCTTCAACATTGCGGTTGAAGGCAGTGACACGGAGGTTGTGATAGTCCTGGGATAAGTATTTCAGACGAAAGTTAGTACCCAGAACTCACCAATTGGAGTTCCGGGCCGCCTGCTCAGTAGCCGGCCCGAAACTCGGGGACTACACCCAGTGGGTGCGCTGGCGCGCCCCCACAGAGAGGAACAAGAAAACAAGGACAAAAGAGAAAGCATACCCGGATGGCTGCCCGCGAGGCTAGGTACGCCTTGGTGCAGTTCTGGATGGCGTCGCCCTCAGCTCGCAGCTTTGTCTGGACGTCCAGAAGCGCCTGGTTCAGCGGGCCCATGCCGCCTCCTCGCACCCACCCAATGGGCGCGGCGCTCGTCGCTTCGGCGTCCGGGATCGCCCAGCTGGCGGTGCCGGTCTCCAAGGGGCGTGGCGCCGAAGTCACGTTCCCAAGACGGCGGCGCGTTGGCGAGCCAACTTGAAGGAGTAGCCTAGCCACGTCCTTGTCTTCATTTGGCAGCACCGGCAGGTCCGCCGGTTGTTTGCCTTGCCCGCTCCCAGATGGCGGCGGAGGTGGCGGCGGAACGATCACGTCCGGCATGGAGGTGTCGCCGCCTTCCCTCTCCATGATGGGGTTCTCGCCGCCGGCTTCCCCAGTCTGCCCCGTGAACTCCGAAGGCGGCGGCGCAGAGTTCAGCGGGGTGACGAACACCGCCGATTGGCGGTGCGCGGCCTCCTCAGCTTGCCACCTCGCCGCGACAATAGCTTCGGCCTCCGCCAGCTTCTTCTCAGCGGAGGCCGCCGCCTTCTCGGCCTCCACCTTCTCTAGGCGAGTGTTCCTCGTTGCGCTTCTCCTGCGCGTTCCGCTCCGTCGCCTCCCGGAGGTCGGCGGCGGGGTCAATCCGCCGAGTGGTGGCGGACGTCTCCACCGACCCCATAACGGAGGCGGCGACGACCCTCTCAAGAGTGAGGGGAGCCCTGAAGCGAGGGAAGCAAGTAAGGACTCAGACAAAAGCCACAAAGAAGGAATAAAGGCATTAAGATGGAATACTCATGCGGAGACCAGTGGCGGCTTCTTAACTTCCTTACGGAAGCGGATGGCCTTCGCGGCCGTCTTGTCCCGCTTGGTCGCTGCAGCCGAACTCTTGGGCTACTTCGGCCAACTGCCCAACAAGGTCGGCACGGCCCTGCGTTTCTTCCCGCCGCCTGGAGCACCCGGTGCGGCAGAAGAGCCCATGCCAGGATGGCCGACTCCTGGCCGGTGGCGGGGGAGCGACGTCCTCATCATCATCAGGCCAGCCCTCTGGACTGGCCCCGAGCCACGGGCCGCCTCCTCCCTCGGCATCGTCTTCCAAAGACGCCACCCCCAGATCGGGGTCGTCGACATCGCTCTCCGCCCGGTCAGCGTGGAACTCGCGGGCCGGCCCCACGGTGCAGGCTGATGGATGGAGGAGAGGATTCTTACCAAAGCCGACTAGTCAGGTCGGACAAGACAAACTCAGCAAGAAAGAAGACAATTCAAAGAAAGAAGGAAAAAGGCAACTCACTATGGGCGGGGGGTTGGCGCGAGAGTACGACTCCTTGCCAAACCGCCAATCCTTCAGGAGCTTGCTGTCCGAGAGGTAGTTCACCATGTAGGCCACCTCCTCATGAGGCATGTCCTTGGTGCACATCCGACTCGGGTCACGGTGCCCGCTCATTTGGCATATCATGTGGGGGCGACCTTGGAGCGGGAGAACTCGGCATGCCACGAAGGCGGCCAGCAGATCCGGACCAGTCAAGCCCTCCGACTGCGTCAGCCCTCGGAGTCACATAACAGCACCGGCTCCCGCAAGCGTCAGCGACTTGGCCCGATACGACCAGTTGGGCAGCCTCCCAGCCGGCGGGCCGGCTGTGAAAGCCGGCAAATTGACCCAATCGCCCTTCGCGAAGACGCTCTTCACGTAGAAGTACGATCGCTGCCACATCTTCACCGGCTTTATTAGCTTGATGGTGAGGAAGGGGTTGTCGGCCCCTGACCTCCACACGGCGATGAACGCGCCGCACTGAGCCGGCACGCCTGTGGCCTGGGTATCGAGCTTGGAGTAGAAGAACTCCCCCCAGAGCTCGATGGTGGGGAGGACTCCGAGGAAGCCTTCGCACAGGGCAACGAAAGCGGACAGCAGCACCACCGTGTTGGGCGTGAGGTGGTGCGGCTGGAGGCCATAGAACTCCAGAAAGGAGCGGAAGAAGATGCTCGCCGGCAGCCCCAGGCCGCGCAGGCAGTGCGAGCGGAAGATAACCCGCTCGCCCTCCTCCGGCGCCGGAGAGATCTCCCCCTCGGCGCAAGGCGTACCCACACGTAATCCTCGCCGGGGAGCCGACGAGTCTTGCAGAGGAACTCGATGTGGTCGTCGTGGACCTCTGAGCCATCCCAGGTGCCGGAATGCACCGAGGGAGGCGCGACGGCGGAGGAAGAGCTCATCGTGAGCGGATCGCCGCGGCGTTCAGCAAAGCTTGGGCGCGCGGCGGTGCGAGGAAGAAGAAGAAGAAGAGCAAGGAGTAGCGTGGAGGAGGGGCGCGCGTGCTCTGCCGCGCCCCCTCCTCCCCCTACTTATAGCCTCATGGGCTGCGAAGCCGAGGGGGCGGTCATGGGATTTACTGCGCCCACGACCCCACGACCCCCACGTTTCCACGCCAAAGTTACTACGCGCAGTAACTTCACGGGAATCCCAACCATTCGCTCGGGCCGTAGCGGATCCGCTCGTGCGCCGAGGCGCGGTAATGGCGGGCCCCGCCTGTGGGCCTGTCCCGTCACACGCGTGGGCAGGCAGACTGGCCCGGCCGCGTGTTGCCACGTGATAGGCCCGGAACGGGCGGCGGCCTGGAAGCTTAGCCAGCACGCCACTTGGATCCTGCCGCGGTGTTCGAAATATTGTACAAGTCAGAGTTGAGCGAGTCCGACTCCTTCTAGTCGGCCCGGCAGAAGTCAAGCAAGATCCCTGTCTCGGGCACCCGGAAAGAAAAACTGCTGAGGCTCCTTGGCCGATCGTCTGTGGTGCCTCATCAGCTTTGGGGACTACTGTCGGAGTAATGGGCCATGGGTAGGCTAACCCGAGCCCCTGAACCTTTCAAGACATCGGGGCAGGCTGCGCCCCTCAAGACCACAGAACGAAGAGCCTCCTTTTGAGAACTCGGCGGCAAGGCAACCGATTGCCCACTCACGGCCGAGTCCCGGGGACGACTTCAGGATGAGCTGACTCCTGACTGATGACTTCTAGAGAAGTCGGCCTTGGGGAGTCGGCCCGCGACTCCAACAAACCCCATGCCCTCATCAGGAGGGACGGGACAGGGAGTGGCTACAGTAAAGCCCACTCCCACCCCTTTCCAGAGGCAGGCATGGCCACAGTACGCCGTACCCGCGGAGATCTCCACCCGGCGCGGTAATGTTGCCATGCTGGCCCTGACATCAGCACCAGTGGGCAGAATCCTGCACCCACGACAGCTTGTTTGTACGACCCTAGGGCGGCGGGCCCCACCAGTCAGCAGGAGTCCAGAAGACGGCGAGAGCGTCACCAGTCGGACCCGTTGGGAGTCGGCCCCCGAGAGTCGGCCAGCCCCTCCACCGGGGCCCATGCGCCATTAACCAGATATGACGGGGAGTGGCAATAGTGATCGCCCGCCAGGCGGCGGGGCTGTTGCCACGACCTCATGACCAAGCCCGCGTCATTAGAAGCACGGCTACAGTAATCAGCAGCCGGCAAGACCCGCGAGCGGCGGACACGGCCTATCGGCGCCGTACCGGACCAGTCGGCGGGGCCCGCCAGTTGGCGGGCCCCAACAGTCGGCGGAGAAGACGGAGGCCGGAGAAATTGACGGCTAGGCTCGCGCCCGGCTGGATTACCGTTGTACCCCTAGGGGGTAGGCCTATATAAACCCCCAGGGCACCCATGCCAAGGGTTTGAATCCATTAGCACTAGACCAGATCATATAGGAAGGAGAAAGCTAGCCTAGCCTTCTCCTACCTCCAGGAAACAGCTCAAGGAGCAACCGTGTACACACCTTGCCAGAGTGATCATGCGGAGACCCCACAGAGCAGCAGTAGGGGTATTATCTCCCCGGAGAGCCCCGAAGCTGGGTAAGATTCGCCGGCGTGTATGCCTTCGCCTTATCCCGTTTCCAGGCACCGGCGACGTTCTACTCGCCCCCACCATGATAAGCCATCCCTTGGCATATGTCGCACCCAACCCCCGACACACCTACACCTATTTTGAATGCAAAACTTGGCAAGCACTATGCAAGACTTATGCATTTGAGCCTGATATGGTTATCACCTTTGATATTCGTCCAGAAGATGAAATTGAAGGTAATATCGACATCTGGGTCGATGTGCAGACGCCTCCAGTTATACCATTATGTGAGTTTCTCAACCATATTTATGTCTTCGATATTGTTTATTCCAAAATAGTTGACAACTAATTTCTGTTGATAGCATATTTCCATTCAAGCAAACATGTCCGACGCTTGTTAGACATGACCGTCCACTGTCCCGGGGCTGAACTAAACTGCGAGGAGATAGGTCATTATGTTTCATGGCTTGAGGACCTTCATACTATAAGACAAATTATTTTCCTGGACTTAAAAATCTTAGTATTTAAAACGTGCGACCAATAGTGTTCGTATTGAACTACGGTCACATCTATTTAGGAAAGATGGTAAAATGTTTACTATTTGTCCTCAATGCATCTTTTGCGTACATTATTTTTAAGCTAAACTTCATTGCTAAGTATGTTACTATACGATGTTCTTCAACAGGGACTCCCGATGAATGTTGTGCCTCATTGGATCGAGAATAAAGGTCGCATGAGAATGGTTAGCTTACGGCCAAGACATCCTGCAATGCACTTTAGTGCATTCAGGATTTCTAAAAAGCGAGGAATGCTTAATAGTGAAAGACTGGAGCAAAATTGTGAACGATCGTAGAGAAGTGCTAGGGGCAGCAATTAGAAGAGCAGCCCACGATTAGGAGACAAGTTCATGTGCATGCTCCAACATGATGAAGCAGGAGTGCTACAGATGTTTTATGCTATTTTACCCGAGAGAGTGCAGCAGGAGTGATTAGCTAGCTAGAAATGAGTTATGATGATAAAATAGCTAGTGTTGGTGGTAATGACTATGATGATTATTATTAGCTAGTGTTGGTGGTGATTAGATAGCTACCGTAGCTAGTGTTGGTGGTGATTAGCTAGCTAGAATGAGTTTGAAGAAGATGATGTGTGCTACACTATGACTATGATGATTAAATAGCTACTGTTGGTGGTAATGACTATGATGATGATTAAATAGCTTGTGTTGGCAGATTAGATTCAAGTGGAGGCAACATGTGGTGCACATCGAAAGTACTACTAGTCCAAACTAGATCAATTTTGGATTAGTAGTATACTTTTAACATGCACCATATGTTGCCTCCACTTGAACCTAATCCACCTTCATTTGACACACTGTTATGGACATATTGATATAACAACCTCATAATTGGTATTATACCAAAATTTGTATAACAGCGTATAAATACACTAAAAATAAAAAATGAAAATAATAATACTAGTAGCGATGGACAGGAAACACGCTACTACTAGTTAGGTTAGCAGTAGCGCTGGAGTAAACACGCGCTGCGACTATATGTCTTAGAAGTAGCGTGTGCGGCACGCGCTACTCCTAAGTAATAGTTGTAGCGCCTTACTAGTAGCGCGGTTCCCCGCGCTACTAATAGGCATTAAACCCACTCTACTACTAGGCTTTTCCCTAGTAGTGATATGTTATTTTGTACAACTCTCCTTTTAGATTCTTTGCAGGAAAACTCCTCTCAAAATGGGAAGGCCCCTATGTCATCGAGGAGGTTTATCGTTCTGGAGCCATCAAAATAAATAATGTCGGAGGTACTAACCCGAAGGTTGTTAACGGGCAACGAATAAAACATTATATCTCAGGTATGCCCGTTAATGTTGAAAGTAATATTATCCAAACTATGACACCGGAAGAACACATAAAAGAGTCCTTCCAGAACACTCCAGAATCATGAAAATAAGGAGGTACATGATACGGTAAGTAAACGGACTCTGGAAAATCTGCAAAAAATATTTTTTGTCAGTTTTGGAATATTTAGAAAAATAGGAAAATAAGAAACTTCCAGGAAGCGTACCCTGGTGGGCACAAGACACCAGGGCGCGCCTGGATTCCCACGCATACCCAGGTGGGTTGTGCCCACCTGGGGTACCTTCCGGACTCCATTTTTCTACAGCTTGCTTGTTTCCCAAGATAAAACTCTTTATATACCCCCCGAACCTATTGACCACCGTATCATGGAGAAATCTTCTGTTTTCTTTTCTTGCTGTTTTCTGTCAGATCCCATCTACCATGGCCGCTTCAAGCTTCTCCAAGGACAAGTTCTTCAAGAATGTCATTAGCCCATATTTGCGGGAGGTGGTGCAGCACCCTGAAGTCATCCAGATGCATGAGGGGGTGCTTCACCTCTGCAATGTGCCCGGTCGTAAGGGGACGGGATGGCAAGCCCGTGAAGGACATCGTCTACACCCTCAACATGCAAATCAACTTCCTCCAAAGCCAAATATATGATCTCCAAAACTAAGTCTTTGAATATGAGGCAAGGTTTAAAGTTATGAGTTTGGCTGCCGGTTGCAGGACCCGTGAGACTCACTCCTCCTCTTATGATGGTGGACCTCTGCCCTGGAAACCCGAGGACAGGATCACTTCACCACCACCACCTTATTCTTCATCACCAAAAGAGAATTGAGTATCAGGTATGGGCACTCCCCTTGGCTTCCGCCAAGCTTAGGGGAGGTGCCCCGGTATCGTATCATCTCCACTATCATTTGCCTTTACTTATTTTAGTTTGATCTTTTGCTTTAGATGAATAAAAGTTTAGTTTGATCCTTTCTTTTCGAGAGTTTTCTTAGTGATCTATCCTTGTAATAATGTATGAGATATATAATAAATTTTAGTTTGAGTTTTTCTTTCTTTATTTTCATGTTTCAATTAAAAGAAAGGAAATAAATGAAAGAAAGTTAATAAATGAAAAAGATCATATGCTAATCTTATGGTAGGTGATGACACCACATAAGGAAAAGTATAAGTAGAAAATTTTATTAGAGATTGACAAACATATCATTAGTCAATGATGCAACTAATGAAAGAATTAATAAGGGAAGAGAAGATTCACATATAAATATACTATCCTAGAAATCTTTTGTGATTGTGAGCCCTCATAAAAATATTATATGCCAAAATTGTTGACGTTGGACAAGGAAGACAACCTAATGGTTTATGTTTTTTATATTCACATAGAAGTCATATTGTCATGGATCCTTTAACATGTGGTGCTTGCCCCTACCTTTGCTAGACAAAAATTCCGCACTAAGTAGAGATACTACTTGTGCATCCAAAAACCATTAAACCAAAATCTTATTTTCAAGAGTCCACCATACCTACCTAGGGATTGAGCAAGATCCCTCAAGTAAGTTGTCGTCGGTGCAAAATGGCAATAAAAATTGCTTCTAAAAGTGTGAGATCATTTAGTGTAAGAGAAAATTAAGCGTTGTACGAACTTGTCATGGTGAAGAATAAAAACGACAAACTGCATAATAAAGGTTTCTATCACAAGGGGCAATACAACGTGACATTCTTTTGCACTAAGGGGTTGAGCATACATACAAATAAGCGCATGGCAACCTATGCTTCCCTCTGTGAACGACCTATCTTTTACTTTTATGTATTTACTTTTATGCAAAGAGTCAAAAGTTTTCTCTCTATTCCTTTAAATTTTTCTCCTTTGGCAAGCATCATGTGGTGAGGAAAGATCTAGGCACATATGTCCAGCTGAATATAGATAGCATGTGCTATTATTGTTGACATCACCCTTGAGGTAAATACGTTGGGAAGTGAAATTACAAGCCCCTATCTTTCTATGTGTCCGGTTGAAACATTTTCCTCATGTGTACGTGGTGAGTGTTAGCAATCATGGAGGACTATATGATGGTTGAGTATGTGGACTTGCCTAAAGGCTCTGATACGTGACCCTTCCTGAAAAGATGATGAATTGTAGTTGCAAAGTTGACTCAGGACATAGTTTGTTAGTTTCTAATAGAGTTTTTGCTTTATATTTCAATAGTGTGATGAATTATCACTTGTTCATGAGAAATCTATGATAAAAGTTCTATGATAAGAGTCTTATGTTTAAGTTTGCTGCTGTTATAATAAACATGATGCTTCCATGTCTGTATTTTGTTTTTTATTGACACCTCTCTCTAAGCATGTGGACATGTTTTTCGATTTCGGTTTTCGCTTGAGGACAGGCGAGGTCTAAGCTTGGGGGAGTTGATACGTCCATTTTTCATCATGTTTTCATACTATTATTTATGATGTTTTTATTAATAATAATGCTTTTTGGAGTAATTCCAATGCCTTTTCTTCCATAATATGCCAGGTATACACAAAGAGGGAGAATTCCGGCAGCTGGAAATCTGGACCTGGAAAAGCTACGTCACGCTACCTATTCTGCACAACTCCAAACAAGCTGAAACTTCACGGAGAATTTTTATGGAATATATGAAGAATATTGGAGCAAATAAGTACCAGAGGGGGCCCACCAGGTGGGCACAACCCACCTGGGTGCGCCAAGGAGCCCAAGCGTGACATGGTGGTTGGGCTCACCCAGGCCCACCTCTGGTGCCCATCTTTTGGTATATAAGTCGTTTTGACCTAGAAAAAAATAAGGAGAGGACTTTCGGGATGGAGCGCCGCCGTCTCGAGGCGGAACTTGGGCAGGAGCACTTTTGCCATCCGGCGGAGCGATTCCACCGCGGGAACTTCTCTCGCGGAGGGGGAAATCATCGTCATCATCATCACCAACAACTCTCCCATCTTGGGGAGGGCAATCTCCATCAACATCTTCAACAAAACCATCTAATCTCAAACCCTAGTTCATCTCTTGTGTTCAGTCTTGTTACCAGAACTATAGATTGGTGCTTGTGGGTGACTAGTAGTGTTGATTACATATTGTAGTTGATTACTATATATGTGGTCTATTTGGTGGAAGATTTATATGTTCAGATCCAGTATGCTATTTAATACCCCTCTGATCTTGAGAGGATTATCATTTGTGAGTAGTTACTTTTGTTCTTGAGGTCACGGGAGAAATCATGTTGAAAGTAATCATGTGAACTTTATATGTGTTTGATATTTTGATTGTATGTATGTTGTGATTCACTTAGTGGTGTCATGTGAACGTCGAATACATGACACTTCACCATATTTGGGCCTAAGGGAATGCATTGTGGAGTAGCAATTAGATGATGGGTTGCGAGAGTGATAGAATCTTAAACCCTAGTTTATGCACTATTTCGTAAGGGACCGATTGGATCCAAAAGTTTAATGCTATGGTTAGAATTTATTCTTAATACTTTTCTCGTAGTTGCGGATGCTTGCGAGAGGGTTAATCATAACTAGGAGGTTTGTTCAAGTAAGAACATCACCTAAGCACTGGTCCACCCACATATCACAAAGTACCAAACACAAATCAAACCAACATGGTGAAAGTGACTAGATAGAAATCCCGTTTACCCTCAAGAATGCTTTGCTTACCATAAGAGACCGTTTTGGCCTGTCCTTTGCCTCAAAAGGATTTGGCTACGTTGCTGCACTTTTGTTACTATTAGCGTTACTTGCTCGTTACAAATTATCTTGCTATCAAACTACTCTGCTACTTACAATTTCAGCACTTGGAGACATTACCTTGTTGAAAACCACTTGTCATTTCCTTCTGCTCCTCATTGGGTTCGACACTCTTACTTATAGAAAAGAGTTACAATTGATCCCCTATACTTGTGGGTCATCAAGACACCTCTCCGGTTAATAACCAATAGCAGAACCTGGATGCTCATATTGTGTGATAGCCTGACTTATTAGGGATGATAGACTACTCATATCAATAAGGAATTCCTTCTTTTTCGGGAGCCCATTCATAAAGAACTCCAAAGTTAAGTGTGCTCAGCTAGGAGTAATTTTAGGATGGGTGACCGACCGGGAAGTTGCTCCTGGGTGTGCACGAGTGAGGACAAAGTACGCAGAAAAGACTAGTATTGATCTAGGGGGCAGTCTAGATCCCGCCAGGAGTAACGACCACCGGCGGGTGTGTCCGGGGCATTGCAAGTTGGTATCAGAGCCAACCCTCATGGTTACATGGATGTTTGCGGACAAGTGCGCGGTAATGTTGTGCATGACGTTTGTGACCTTCATGGCACACGGCATGGCACATGTGCCGGACTGGATGCACAGACGTATGTGCCAAGAGGGAATGTTCCTGTGGGCCGACGAGGACATCGGTTCCTCTGTGTGGGGGTGTATGTGATAGCCTGGCTTATTAGGGATGATAGACTACTCGTATCAATAAGGATTTCCTTCTTTTCTGAGAGCCCATTCGGAAAGAACTCCAAAGTTAAGTGTGCTCAGCTTGGAGTAGTTTCAGGATGGGTGATCGACTGGAAAGTTGCTCCCAGGTATGCATGAGTGAGGACAAAGTGCGCAGAAAAGACTAGTATTGATCTGTGGGGCCAGTTTAGATCCCGCCAGAAGTAATGACCACCGGCGGGTGTGTCCAGGGCATTATGTATTGGCTCCTACATATTCTACAAAGATATTTATCGGTCGAACCGTTATGTCAAGATACGTTATCCCCCTTTGTCATAGGTATGTTAGTTGCCCGAGATTCGATCATCGGTATCTTCATAACTAGTTCAATCTCGTTACTGGCAAGTCTCTTTACTCGTTCTGTAATACATCACCTCATGACTAACTCCTTAGTCGTTCGCTTGCAAGCTTATGATGTGTATTACCGAGAGGGCCCAGCGATACCTCTCCGATACTCGGAGTGAAAAATCCTAATCTCGATCTATGCCAACTCAACAAACACCTTCGGAGATATCTGTAGAGCATCTTTATAATCACCCAGTTACGTTGTGACATTTGATAGCACACAAGGCATTCCTCCAGTATCCGGGAGTTGCATAATCTCATAGTCGAAGGAATATGTATTTTACATGATGAAAGCAATAGCAATAAATTGAACGATCATAATGCTAAGCTAATGGATGGGTCTTGTCCATCACATCATTCTCCTAATGATGTGATCCCGTTATCAAATGACAACTCATGTCCATGGTTAGGAAAACTTAACCATCTTTGATCAACGAGCAAGTCAAGTAGAGGCTTACTAGGGACACAATGTTTTTCTATGTATTCACACATGTATTAAGGTTTCCAATCAATACAATTCTAGCATGAATAATAAACATTTATCATGAATAAGGAAATATAAAATAACAACTTTATTACTACCTCTAGGGCATATTTCCTTCAAACCCATGTATCTTTGGCCTCCATAATCATGGTGGAACTAACCTCAAGTTGAAGATATCTAAGCTCCTCATGCGCCTGCACCGAGAGGGGCAGGTGAAAGGCCGCACCAATGTCAGAAATAGTGAGTATCATGCGGACAGATGCATCTTCCAGAGTAGTGTAGGAAAGCGCTCTAGGGAAATTTCTTCCAAGATATGGTGATTCCAATCATCTTTCCAAAAAAGAGCAGTCTCTTCTCCATGGATTTGTACTTTGCTGACACCTCGATAGATTGGCATGAGCTTTACCAGATCACGCCACCAAAAAGAACCGCAAGAGGACGCTGCATGTGGGACCGTATTGGTATAGTAAGTGTCCCAAATGAAATTTACCCAGGGTATATCCAGTTGGTTGTAGAAGTTATGAAGTAGCTTGAGTAGCATTGCATCATTTTAAATTTTGAGGTTAAGAACTCCCAGTCCACCTTTCCCCTTGGGGAGGAAAACCATATCCCATGCAGCTAAGGAATTACACCTGTCCCCATCATCTGTTTTCTTCATCCAGAGATAGTGACGCCATATCTTGCCCAACTGTTCAATTGTTTTTGGGGGGAGTCTTAGTACACCCATCGGTAAATGGCTAGTGACGTGACCAACTAGTTCATCAAGGCTAATTTGCCAACATAGGACATCAGGGACATGGCAGTCGTGATTTTGCTCTCTGCTTTGCACAACCAGGGGGTCATATCAAGCACGATGGGTTTAGTGGTTCCAAGGGGCAGGCCAAGGTAGGCGAACGGCATGATCGTCGTGGTACACCCGAAGATGGATGAAATGTCATTATATTTGTCCGTGGGGGTATTGATAGGGATTAACGTAGACTTGTAGAAGTTGATATGGAGGCCAACCAAGGCGGCATAGTCTGTAAGGATAGTCTTCATACACGCAGCCGACCTTGGGGACCCTTTGTCCCCACTCATCTTTGTGCTCGCAGCCGACCGCCTACAAGCTACAATTAATGATGCATTTTCACAAGGTATCATCAGTTTTCCCTTTCAAAATAACTCTCAAATGGACTATCCAGTTATTCAATATTCAGACGACACGATCTTAATGCTAGCCGCATGCCCCACTCAAGACACTACAATTAAGGGCATCCTATCAAATTATGCTGAATTAATTGCTCTCAAGATTAATTTCCACAAGTCTACCCTGATTCCAATCAATTGTGATCCAACTGTGATATTGCTCAAATATTTGGGTTTATGGTTGGAAGCATGCCATTCACATACTTAGGACTCCCATTGGGAACAACAAAACCTTCTGTTCAAGATCTCAAGCCCCTGGTATATAGAGTGGAACACCGTTTATCTGCCACCTTGAATATGACTTCCTATGGCGCCAAATTATCCCTACCCAACTCTGTGATAACGTCACTGACAATATTTGCTTTGTGCACACTCAAACTTCCAGCCAACATAATTGAACTACTGGACAAGATAAGAAGAAAGTGCTTATGGACCAAAAATTCTGAACAAGGGGGGAATGCAATTCACTGGAGGCTTGGGAAATTGTATGCAAACCTAAAGATTTGTGGAGGTCTTGGGGTTCTCAACCTCAAAATACAGAGTGACGCATTGCTCTTAAAATACTTACACAAATTCTACAATCATTGGGACTTACCTTGGGTGGAACTTATCGGGAGCACTTACTATACCACAAAAAACCCACATGCAACTGACCCATGTGGTTCCTTTTGGTGGCGAGATGTTTGCCAATTAATGTTGATCTATAGAGGAATTACCAAAGTGACTATAACCAGGGGAACTCAAGTATTGTTCTGGAAATATCTCTTGTTGGAAGATGTATTGGCTGAAATACACCCACATGCTCCTTCCTTTGCGAGAAATGAAGAGATTTTAGTGAAAGATGAATTAAATATCTCTACCCTAGGAAAAATGTTTCATGTGCCGCTCTCCTTACAAGCACGTGCAGAAACATGAGATATTCGGCACTTGACAAACATGGTAACTCTTTACCAATGAAAAACTGATAAGTGGTCCTGTAGT
Source organism: Triticum aestivum (assembly GCF_018294505.1). Lineage (NCBI taxonomy): Eukaryota > Viridiplantae > Streptophyta > Magnoliopsida > Poales > Poaceae > Triticum > Triticum aestivum. The sequence continues at coordinate 677,926,537 of NC_057806.1, read as the reverse complement.
TGGGAAAATGGTGATTATTCAGCCCATGGATATTATACACACTACTTTCGAGAGGTCAATGCCCATCAACCATATAAATTGATTTGTAAATCAAAAGTGACCATGAAAATCAAGGTCTTTCGTTGGCTACTACTATCATATAGGCTTAATACTAGAAACATGCTTAAACAAAGACATTATAATATATCACAACTGCCTCCTCCGTGGGACAAACAATGAGGAAACACTGGAACACATATTGTTTATGTGTATATTCAGTAAACAATGTTGGGCAGTACTTGGCATCACATGGAGCACGCAAGACACTAAACTACAGTGGTTAGTAACAACCAAATATGCCTAGAATTGGCCCATGTTTGTGGAAATCTTCCTCCCGTTAGCCTGGGGCATTTGGAAAGAAAGCAATAACAAACACTTTAGATGAATTTTACCTTCTAGAATTTCATGGCTAGCTATGCTCAAAGAAGATCTCTCCCTTCTGATCTATAGGGTTGGAGATAAGAAGAAGCCATTTCTTACATCTTTTGTAAATAACCTTAGTTAGTTTTATTTTTTTCACCCCCCCCCCCACACACACTACTGTAGGATGTTCCAAACGCGACACTATGATCAGAGACCCTTCGACGAAACTGTGTGCGATGCCATAATCGCAAAAGATGGTGTAAAAAACCATCAAAAAAGGAGAAAAACATTTGCGATGACGAATGCATCAAACACGGTACAAATTTTAGTTGCGTGTGCGATGCAGGGCATACGGTTCAGTTCAAATAACTATTTGCGATGAGGAGGAACAAAAGAAACGGGTAGCCAGATGAAGTTGTGTGCGATATACAACATTCGGTTCACTAGGATGAACTGTGTGTGATTAGGCAACACAATGGAAACGTTCAACTAAATAAGATGTGTGTGATACGTGGCAAATAGGTCCATAGTCAGAAATTTGTGCAAAGACCAATAATAACACAGACGATTGCTGCTAATAAGCCGTGTGATTTGCTCTGTCTACAGAAGAATAACATGTATATATATATATAACTAAAATAAACATCCGATTACATAAGTGACTATACAGATCATTCACACACACCTCAATAAACAATTGCATGCATTCTAAAGTAGGAGAAATGGTCGTCTAGTCATCTACTTCTTGTGATGCTCCCGCCACTGCTTTGTGGCTCGATCCCTCGTCTGGGACAGGAAGAAGACACTTCCTCATGTCAACGATCCGCCTGTACATCTCGTAGCTTGTGTACGTGTACTTGGCTGCGTACTTGACATGTTGTTCATCCAGTCTCTCATGCCACACACTGTGCCAGGCGTTCTTGTCCTTCTTGCTCTCATTCTTCATCTTCATGTAGTAGGGGTCGGTGATGGCCGAGGAGAGGTCAACCGGGGAGTTGAGTTTGTTTTTGTCGCTGCCCCAGGCCTTGTAGTGGTGCTGGACGTTGACAAGATTCGCGCATTTCAAGCCCAAAATCTTGAGCACTTTTAGATCGTTGGTGGTGTCCACCATAGCGAAACTGTAGTTGGAGTTGTTGATAAACCTGCAGACACGCTCGCAAGGCCTTGTGGCAAGGTGGTAGTGGTATACGAGGACGTCATGTCACACGCACAACTGGGCGATGTCAAGCTTCTAATCGTGCCCGGCATGGCTGATGGTGTACTCGAGGTCGAAGCCGACCACTTGGTACTTGTCCTCGGCAAGGAACGGCTCCATAGTTTGGATGGAGCTCTCCACCGAGACCAGATCGTTCGTGTACACCATCGAGAGGGCCTTCCCCTCACGTGGGTGTCCACTACATGATGTGTGGTGAACTGCCCGCCATTGTCGTGGTCGGCCACTGGGAGCGCCATTGGAGCCACGGGGATCGTCATTGGAACCGCTGGATGTCCTCTCTATATGTGTAGTCACGGGTGTGCCTACTGTGTCGGGTGACGCAAGAGATGAAGGTAAATGGCCGCAAGAATAAATGGGGGCCGGGCGGCTGATGGGGATCGTAGCAGAAATTTAAAATTTTCTACACATCACCAAGATCAATCTATGGAGTCATCTAGCAACGAGGGGAAGAGGAGTGCATCTACATACCCTTGTAGATCGCGAGCGGAAGCGTTCAAGAGAACGGGGATGATGGAGTCGTACTCGTCGTGATCCAAATCACCGATGATCCTAGCGCCGAACGGACGGCACCTCCACGTTCAACACACGTACGGAGCAAGGACGTCTCCCGCGCCTTGATCCAGCAAGGAGGAGGGAGAGGTTGAGGAAGAGGGCTCCAACAGCAGCACGACGGCGTGGTGGTGGTGGAGCAGCAATACTCCGGCAGGGCTTCGCCAAGCTCTTGCGGAGGAGGAGAGGTGTTGGGGAGGGGAGGGGCTGCGCCTTGGATGTTGTCTGCAGCCCTCCCCTTGCCCCTCTATTTATAGGGGAAGGAGGAAGGGGGCCGACCCCCTCTAGATGAGATCTAGAGGGGGGCGGCAGCCAAGGGGAGGGGGCTTGCCCCCCAAGCAAGGGGGCTCCCCCCTTAGGGTTTCCACCCAAACCCTAGGCGCATGGGCCCAAGGGGGGATGCTCCCAGCCCATGTAGGGCTGGTTCCCTTTCCTCTACGGCCCATTAGGACCTCCGAGAGAGGTGGCCCCTCCCGGTGGACCCTCGGAACCCCTCCGGTGGCCCCGGTACAATACCGATATGCCCCCGAACCTTTTCGGCGACCGTATGACAACTTCCTACATATAAATCGTCACCTCTGGACCATTTCGGGACTCCTCGTGACGTCCGGGATCTCATCCGGGACTCCGAACAACATTCGGTAATCACATACAAGTCTTCCTAATAACCCTAGCATCATCGAACCTTAAGTGTGTAGACCCTACGGGTTCGGGAACCATGCAGACATGACCGAGACAACTCTCCGGCCAATAACCAACAGCGGGATCTGGATACCCATGTTGGCTCCCACATGTTCCATGATGATCTCATCGGATGAACCACGATGTCAAGGATTCAAGCAATCCCGTATATAATTCCCTTTGTCAATCGGTACGTTACTTGCCCGAGATTCCATCGTCGGTATCCCAATACCTCGTTCAATCTCGTTACCGGCAAGTCACTTTACTCGTTCCGTAATGCATGATCCCATGACCAACTAATTAGTCACAATGAGCCCATTATGATGATGCATTACCGAGTGGGCCCAGAGATACCTCTCCGTGATACGGAGTGACAAATCCCAGTCTCGATTCATGCCAACCCAGCAGACACTTTCGGAGACACCTGTAGTGCACCTTTATAGCCACCCAGTTATGTTTTGACGTTTGGTACACCCAAAGAACTCCTACGGTATCCGGGAATTGCACAATCTCATGGTCTAAGGAAATGATACTTGACATTCAGAAAAGCTCTAGCAAACGAACTACACGATCTTGTGCTATGCTTAGGATTGGGTCTTGTCCATCACATCATTCTCCTAATGATGTGATCCCATTATCAATGACATCTAATGTCCATCGTCAGGAAACCGTAACCATCTATTGATCAACGAGCTAGTCAACTAGAGGCTCACTAGGGACATGTTGTGGTCTATGTATTCACACATGTATTACGATTTCCGGATAACACAATTATAGCATGAACAATAGACAATTATCGTGAACAAGGAAATATAATAATAACCATTTTAATATTGCCTCTAGGGCATATTTCCAACAGTCTCCCACTTGCACTAGAGTCAATAATCTAGTTACACTGTGATGAATCGAACACCCATAGAGTTCTGGTGTTGATCATGTTTTGCTCGAGGAAGAGGTTTAGTCAACGGATTTGCGACATTCAGGTCCGTATGCACTTTACAAATATCTATGTCTGTATTTTGAACATTTTCACGAATGGAGTTGAAGCGACGCTTGATTTGCCTGGTCTTCCTGTGAAACCTGGGCTCCTTGGCAAGGGAAATAGCTCCAGTGTTGTCACAGAAGAGAATCATCAGGCCCGACGCATTGGGAATAACTCCTAGGTCGGTGTCAGTGTCAAAACTGGCGGATCTCGGGTAGGGGGTCCCAAAATGTGCGTCTAAGGTGGATGGTAACAGGAGGCAGGGAACACGATGTTTTACCCAGGTTGAGGCCCTCTTGATGGAGGTAAAACCCTACGTCCTGCTTGATTTATTCTTGATGATATGAGTATTACAAGAGTTGATCTACCACGAGATCGGAGAGGCTAAACCCTAGAAGCTAGCCTATGGTATGATTGTTGTTGTCCTACGGACTAAAACCCTCCGGTTTATATAGACACCGGAGAGGGTTAGGGTTACACAAGGTCGGTTACAAAGGAGGAGATATCCATATCCGTACTGCCTAGCTTGCCTTCCACGCCAAGTAGAGTCCTATCCGGACACGGGACGAAGTCTTCAATCTTGTATCTTCATAGTCCAACAGTCCGGCCAAAGGATATAGTGCGGCTGTCCGGAGACCCCCTAATCCAGGACTCCCTCAGTAGCCCCTGAACCAGGCTTCAATGACGATGAGTCCGGCGCGCAGTATTGTCTTCGGCATTGCAAGGCGGGTTCCTCCTCCGAATACATCACAGAAGAGTTTGAATACCAGGATAGTGTCCGACCCTGCAAAATAAATTCCACATACCACCGTAGAGAGAATAATATTTCCACAAATCTTAATCTGCTGACACGCTTTGGCAATATGACATCAGGCCATGGCTCGATGATTATTCGAACCGTTTTTCTTCAACCAGCTCCACACATAACGCGAGGCGGTTTCTTGACATGTCTTGTCAAAGCAGAGATCGTGTTCCCCTAATTACGGGATTCTCATCAATACGGTCGTGGGTAACCCAACCGTGCCTAGGACTCCTAGATTTTAGGCAAGTCCCAAACGGCCACTAGGAGGACGCTTGATATTCACCCTCTTTATAAAGGGACAAGGCTTTTACTTTTTTTCCTCCCGTGCTCAATCGGATCCTTCCCCCGCCTCGAGTTCTAACACCCAAAGCCCAGGTCAGGTGCTTCGGACATTCAATCATGTCCGGATCTAGCCTTCAAGGCCGGTGGATGCCCTCCTCCGTTATAGAAGAGGATATCAAGAAGTTGAGGGAGGCCAGATACCTGACCGCCGAGGTTTCGCATCGGCTGCCTGCCCGAGGGCAGGTCGTCCCTACTCCCGAACCCAACGAGAACGTTGTGTTCATGTCCCACTTCCTCCGAGGTCTACGCCTCACTATGGATCCCTTCGTTAGGGGTTTGCTATTCTATTACGGTCTAGATTTCCACGATCTAGCCCCGGACTCCTTTCTCCACATCTCGGCATTTTTTGTCGTATGTGAGGCCTTCCTCCGCATTACCCCTCACTTCGGCCTGTGGCTCAAGACCTTTGACATGAAGCCGAAGATGGTCGAGGGGCAGCATGTAGCATGCGGAGGCGCATTAATAAGCAAGATCGCTGGAGCTCCATGGCCAAAGGGTTCCTTCCAGAGGTGTCCGGATTATGGCAACGGGAGTAGTTTTACATCACAGCTCCCAGAAGTGCCAAGTGGGTGGCTGCCCCTGCTTTTCGCGCGGGCCCTCCACCACAACTGATGTCATGGATTAGCAGAGGGATGAGCTGGGGCCCAGCCAAGGACGTGCCTATACTGCAGAGCTGCATTCAAGATATCTTCGAAGGAGATTTCAGTCTGGTTATGGTGGTGCAAGTCATGCTGGTTCGTCTAGTCCAGCCTTGCAAACACCGGCCCCTCCGCATGTGGGAGTTCAACCCGGAAGGACCGCGCACTATTTAGAATTTCCTTGGCCTGACGCACAAGTAGATGTATAAATCATTCTTCGGACCCCAAATAGAGTGTCCGGATACTACCGAGGACGTGGGCCTGAGCAGCAACCGCATCGCCGACCAAGTAAGTAATCCTCTAGCCAAACACACCGTCTTTCATTTATCATGATGTCATTCTAAGAAATCGCTCTTTGACCAGGACTGGCTAACAAAGGCGAAGATGATCCGGTGTTCGGCCCCCCTTCCTGAAGGCTTGGACAATCCGGTGCTGGAGAAGATGCTCGAGCCAACACCTTGCCCGGTGCCCTCAAAGGAAGATGAAGGGGGGAATAAAGAGGGCAAAAGCGGGCCTCCACCGCTACCTATTCCGACCAAGGGAACGAGCGCCTCCGTGAGGGAGGATAACCAAGGGGAGGAATCTGACATTCTCTCACCCTGGGGAATGAAGAGGACTACCTCTGAAGATCCGGAAACCAAGGTTTCCAAACAGGAGAAGAAATCTCCACCAGAGGGTCCTGCCTTGGAGGGTGCTCTTGCCGCACAAAGTCCGCACAGAGATCAGCCCTCTAACGAGCTGTAAGTAATCAAAAAGTACTTTAATAGTGAAGATACTACCTTACCTCTGAGGAAAATAACCGAAGCATTTATCTTGCAGTTCGGATCTTAGCCCTTCTCAGCAGAGCTCGTCTTCGGGGGATCTTCTTCCGGAGATGATGGAGAGAGAAACGCCTCCCCCGGACTCCCCCGCTCAAGAAGCGGGCGACCTTGAAGTGTCTTCACGGAGGGCCTCGCCGGATCAGGTGAGGCCAGAAGATAATCCTATGGTCGCCCGAAGTCCCCAGTATCCGGCTCTTGAAGAGAGCAACCAAAAGAATCTGGCATCGTCTGGTATGCGGTCGGACGCACTGAGGGATCTGCTAGAGCGAGCAACTATCTCAGAAGAACACCGTACATTGATGGGTACGGTGATTGAAAGGATTTCGTCTGCCAAAAGCGGGTTGCATGAAGCCTTTATGAGTCTACTAACGCGTTTTGAGGTACGTGAAATGATATACTTTTTGATAGTACCGCACATTTTTAGCTGTGCCCTGTGTAGATAGTAGCCCCTGAGACTCTGGTTGTCATCGAGAACGGCGGTGAACAGAGGATCGTAGTCCCAGGTAATAACCAAACCGCCTTTATGTGCAGGTGGCTGGAGCTCCGGTGGCTGGCCGGACTCATGAGATTGCCAAACTAAAGTGGCAACTGGATGCGGCGGATGCCGACATCGAGCTTGTTAATAAGCGGCTTGATGAGGCACAGGGTAAGTGATATTTTCTGGTGAATGTCACATAGGAAGAGTAGCGTAACGCCAGTATCTTTAATATGTTGTGACTGCAGATGGAGCTGCCACCGTGGAGACCCTTCAGGCGGAACTTGCACGAGCCAAGGAACAAACAAGGATTAGTAATGCGGCCGCTTTAAAGGTGGCCGAAGAGTTGAGAGACGAAAAGGCTGCACATTGCGAGAGCAAAGATAAAATTGCCAAGATGGCTGTAAAGTTAAAAGACACTGCCGACCGTTGCCAGTTCCTCAAAGAAGAAAACTGGGCGAGGGCGACGGACCTTGAGAAGGCCACAATGGCGACCAAGGACACCCGCTCTGCCATGAGAGCGAAGAAGGAGGAACTGCGTGAAGCCGGGGATATTGCGGCTGGGAAGCCCTTTATGCTGCGAAGGAAGTTCGGAGATCCGCGGTATGCCCCTCTGGATCGGCTGTGGAGTTCGGCACATGCATATATGGACTTGGCGGTGAGCGCTGTCGATGCGGCCGAATACTTCCGAGATCAAACAGATCGTGAAGTGGACAAGCTGTTCTGGTCGCAGTTTAACGTTCCAGAGCGTCTGATTCCATTAACTTATCAACTAGCCGAATGGACCGAACTCAATAGGTTGTCCAGACTCGCCATGAGGTCTGTCGTGGATCAGCTATGGCCGGAAAGGACAAAGCTGAACATCTATTTTAGCCTGGTGCAGCAGTTCCTTGGTGCGGTGTCGCGCATCAAAGCGATGAAGAGGTCGGCGTGCATAGATGTCTCGCGGATGGCCCTTACCCGTGTCAAAGCATACTGGGCGGAGACGGATGCTACCACTGTTGCGGCGCAGGGTTCGGCCATAGGCCCAGTGGCTGCCGAGCACTATTTTGAAGAAGTTCTTGAGGGTGCTCACTTGATAGAGGCCCAGTGCTCGAAGAATATTATGTTTGAATGACATGTATTCCCATTGTAAAAACAATATTTTTATTGAATTTATCAAGGCTGTATTTATACTTGTGCCCGAAAGTATTGTGATGCCTCATGTGTGGCCGTTTATGTATACATGTGTATAACCTGAAAGATTGCAGTCGTCGGCTTCAACCCCCACGTATATAATGCGGAGGTGTTCATAGAAGACGCGTGTTCACAATTAATCCAACGTCTTGGTCCTATTAAGGAGGTGATAGCGCAGCGAATGAGGCAACCGGACTATAATGCTTTAACACTTTCACTTAGCCATAGGAGTTTGATGGTGGGGCTACTATATAGCCCCTGGTGGCTCCGCACTCTCCCGAATTCGGGGTGCGTACATGCCTGGCCAAGAAACAGCCCTTCGTTAAGGCGGAGGAATTCTAACATTCCGATAGGTCATCGAGTGGTTGACCAGTCTCACGCTATATCATGACAGTCAGTTTTCGGCTTTCTCTACTGAGGTGCTCGTCAGGATGAACCAGGACACAATCGCAGTAGTTCTCCTAGTGCCGCCTTAGCCGATAGAGTGGAACATAAGGCAGCAAAACACAGGAGCCGGGCAAACCCAACATTTGACCAAAGACATGATTCGGAGTTGATGCATATAAGGCCAAAATCGCGACGCCGAACACTCCCTAAGGTATTCGGTCTTTATGGTATAAACCGGGCCTAAACAGTGCCCTTTGTAAGAAGCCCCTGGTGTCCAGGTACGTGCATTATTCTGATGTGACCACATGCCAAGACGTCAGCATCCTTCTCAATAGTACTGAGAATCCGAGGGATGTGTATCAACAAGAGACAGTAAGAAAGGTTTACGCAGGGTCTTAATCTAAAAAGAATCCTTGGAACGGGTCCCTGCTGCACGTCTGCGCCTGTGTCTCCGTTGTGCCGTATCCTGGACGGGTGTAGCACGATGGTCATCTGTAAAAGAGAGGAACTTAGGTGAAAAGTTGTCGTGCAAAAAGGTAGGTTATATTAAAGAAACCATGTTCAATTCAAGATGAGCGAAAATTGCCACTTGTTTACGCGCGTGGAGCCACTTGTTTTTATAACAGGGGTGTGGCCATCAAACCTGTATGGATTACATATAGCTGCGCCGGACTTGTCTGACCGTGCCCGTGGTCTTAACGACCTATCAAATGCTTTAGTTGGTGAGGCCGTTTTAATGTGTGGCTGTCAAGGCAGTCGCACTCTCTTCGGCATGCAAGGATCGCTCAATATTTCCACTTACTGTAATGATGCCACGTAGACCGGGCATCTTAAGCAGGAGGGGAGCGTAATGCGGTATTGCGTTGAAGCAAGTGAAAGCTTTGCGTCCGAGTAGTGCTTGATAGCCACTTTGGAACGGAGCAATGTGGAAGGTTAAATTTTCGCTACGGAAGTCATCGGGGAAGCCGAATATAACCTCTAGTAGCAGGGAGCTCGTGCAATGAGCCCCTGAGCCTGGCGCTACTCCTCTAAAGGTAGTATTGCTGTGGCGTATTTTTGTTGGGTCTATACCCATTTTGCGGACTATGTCCTGATATATCAGGTTTAGACTGCTGCCACCATCCATCAGGACTCGTGTGAAGAGGTATCCGTCAATTATTGGGTCTAATACCAAGGCAGCCCATCCTGCACGCCGAATACTTGCTGAGTAATCCTGATGGTCGAAAGTGATCGGTTGAGACGACCAGTGGCAGGACTCCGCGGTGATAGGCCCTTGGGCATATTTCTCTGGGAGTGCCGCTGTGTTTCTCCCCTTGATCACGTGTAACACGTTTGCTGTTTTGACTTCTGGTGGAAATTTCGTTTGTTCCCCAGTGCTTTTCTTGCGAGGCTCATCCTCGTCTTCGCTTGGTATATCCTGCCCCTTATGCTCGGCGTTGAGCTTGCCGGACTGCTTGAAGACCCAACATTCTCTGTGGGTACGATTTGCAGGTTTATCGGGGGTGCTATGGATCTGACATATTTGGTCCAGAATTTTGTTTAGGCTGGACAGTTTATCTCTGGCGCCTTTAGAGGGCGGCTTTTGCTGACCTGGCCGAGAGCTTTTGAATCCGGTGTTTACCGCCGTGCTCTTCGGGTTGTCTTCTTTATTCTGGCGCTTATTATTTTTGTTGCGTCGTGATTTCCCGTTTCCATCTCTAACTTCGGATGTACTTGGGTCGCTGGTGCTGCATCGGGCTTGCCAGCTGTCCTCGCTCGTGCAAAAGCGGGTCATGAGGCTTCTTATTGCTGCCATTGTTCTCGGCTTTTCTTGGCCAAGGTGTCTGGCAAGCCATTCGTCTCGGACGCTATGTTTAAAAGCTGCCAAGGCTTCGGCGTCTGGACAGACGACTATTTGGTTCTTTTAGTAAGAAACCTGTTGCAAAGCTTTCGGGCTGACTCTCCGGGCTGTTGAGTTATATGACTTAAATCGTCCGCATCCGGAGGTCGGACATAAGTCCCTTGAAAATTTGCCCGAAAAGCGTCTTCGAGCTCTTCCCAGCTTCCAATGGAGCTTTTGGGGAGGCTTTTGAGCCAGTGTCAAGCTGGCCCTTTGAGTTTGAGGGGTAAATACTTAATGGCATGGAGATCATTTCCTCGAGCCATATGGATATGGAGGATATAGTCCTCAATCCAGACCCCAGGGTCTGTTGTTCCGTCGTATGCCTCTATGTTTACGGGTTTGAATCCCTCTGGAAATTCATGGTCCAGCACCTCGTCGGTGAAACATACACTACAAGAAATATGTCAACTTGTGACCACCACTATTGGTCACTGAATGGTCACAAATTTCCATTTGTGACCTTTTTGTGACCAAAAACATAAGGTCAAAAGCTGGCCGTCATAAACTGACTATAGCGACCTTTCTTCTGGAATGGTCGTAGACGTTTATGACCAAAATACATCTACTATGGCGTTTTGGTCACTAGCAACCTCCCCAGGCCACATAGGCATCCAGCGTGGCAATCTGACGTGGCACAAGATTCAGCCCGGTCCAATTCGGTTTTCTACATGGGCCTAGCCCAACAATTCGGCCTTTTTAATATTTATTTTTTCTGTTAATTTTCGCTAGCTACATGGGCCTAGCCCAAAAATTTAGCATTTTTATTTTCTGGGCCGTGGCCTTTTTGCAAACCATTTCATTAAGCCTATTTTCCTGGTTTTTCTAAAATACACAATGTTCTGATCCACTATAGTTTGGGCCATAGCCTTTTTAGAGCCCAAATATTATTTTGTCAAGTAGAACATTTGGTCTTTTTCATTCACAGATTTCAATTTACACATTTGAACAACAAAATAATAAATCTCTCAATTAACTGATTAAATCCAGAAATCATCCAGTCAAATACTCACAAGAGCTCATACACGTTTGCACGTCCAACAAGTGCACATACAATCAAAAACAGATACACAAGCACCAAAACTTGGTGGCAACATCAACTAAAACTATGGCGCGCATCTCCAAGCTTCTTCTGATCTTCTATCACAGCAGCAGCAGCCTCGACAACATTAGATCCTGATCCAGATAAGCTATTAGTGAAATACACTGGAAGTAAATAATATTCTTTCAAGAGGCTAAAATTTATACATACATGCCCAAATGCCCCAATTCAGTAAACACTAAGCATGGCATAACAAAACTTCCAACAACTTGAATGCAACAGATTAACCTGATGTTGTTCTACAATAGTAATCTATACATACCTGCATGGTACATTGGTACAAAGTTTAGGTAATGAAATGAACATCACTATAACACTAACCTAAAAAAATTCCTATTCTACTACCACGACCATCCATTCAACTAACAATACTAGTAAGTGCACAAAGACTAACATCACAAGGCAGGAGACAATTATGAAAATTTTGGCAAGTTGGAGAAATCGTTTAATCAGTTTTGGTATACTTAGGTTATGAGCCAAAATAGATCAAGCAAAAAAAGCAGTAACTGGTGATGCATGAGCATGGATATGGTACAAAATTGAGCATATTAACGTTAAGATTTGGGCCTTCCAACTTTACTGGTCATACATACATATACAGAATTGAGCATGAATCATTGGTCTTAGTTGTATATGAGACTAGTTGGGCTCTGTATTCTAAGCTCCAAGCAGGTTACAGAAGAAATTGAAGATGAACCGTATATAACAGACTAAAAAATCAAACAGAAACCCAAAAATTAAATACGAGTATAACATGAAGGATTACAACAGGTTCAATTCAATCAATTTCTAAAGCATTGAATCAGTAGCATAAGCATGCAACAACAACATAAGAATTTAATCAACAGCAGTGCGAGTATAAGCATTTAATTAGCAGCAACAACACAAGCAGCACCACCACCAGCACAAGTGCACAACTATTCAAGCTAGTAGCAGTCTAGCAGGCTAGCAGCAGAAGCATTCAGACAACTAGAGAAGCACTGTACAGCAGCAAAAGCATTGAAAGAGCAACAAAGCAGGTTTGAACTGTCACATGCATATCTTATAAACTTAGGCAAGTGTTCTCAGGTTATCCTTAACATCATGCATTAACTTGGGTAATTAGCATCAAACAATACATATCAGTACAAGGCTAGGCAAGATAATAAAGACTTGGGAAAAGATAGCGGAGTTATAAAAAATGATATGTGCCCTTGAAGAGGGGGAAGTGTCAAGTGCGGCCACAGACATAGGCATTAGCCGCACCCACGACCCCTGGACACTCTCACAACCGAAGAGGAGGTGCCTTGCATATAGTCTCCTTCAAGTCTGCGAGAGAAAGAACAAGGTGAAGGTCAGTACACATCAAGGATGCTGCTGTTTTGGGTCAATCTAAGTCAAGGGCATAAGAGAATTTATTCAAAAAATAAAATAACATGTGAACATCTTGCAAAAACTATCATCATTTATAAAAAATACAAAACAAATATGCATACGAAGGTGAAATATTACAAAGAAAGCACTCATCAGGTAGCAGAACAGGAGAATTAGTTAACACTATACATTGCAACTTCAGCAACTACAGAAAGGAAAAAAAATAGAGCACATCCATTCTCCAAGCATCCAGTGTATTATCAGAATGACGAAACTTTCATAACAAATAGAAAAGCATATGTGGTGGTAAGATGATCGACATACTGAATCTTTTATGGCGAGTTTGGCGAGTACTAGTTAAGCAAACAAACATAAAGAAGGACTAAAAGAATAAACCTTTGTAACAAAGTAACTAGAATTAGCACCAACTGCAAGATGACATGTGGTGCAGCAACTAATTATAGCTAAATGGGTTGTCCAAATACATAGATTATCATTAGATGGATGAAACCAACAAGATCCGATCATACAAATATTCCAGGGTATCTGACTTTGTTATCCAGAAATATCGCATGAGTGTAGTGCACACCAGGATAAATTGCAAGACGGAAACACTGGGAGCAAGCAACTGATGTAGTAATAAGCTTTCATGGAATTTTATTTTATGTCATGCTAAATGCAGCAGGCATGCATAACTTGATTCACAAGGCTGCACGCAACATACACAGTGAACTCTCATGAACAAACACACCACAACTTTAAAAACAAAATTTCAAGCATCACAGTGCACCATATGAATCAACAATGAAACACTATAGTTCATCAATATCACTAGGCCCAACTAGTGTGTGGTGGGATATCGAACCATTTTGAATTTTTTTCAGTGGATTCCATACAGCAAGGGGGATTTTCCACAACTAGCTCTCAAGAACAAACACACCACAGCTTAAAAGGAAATTTCCAGCCTCACAGTGCACCATATGAATCAGTGGTGTGTACACAAAATATATACAGGTTCATCCAAAAACTAAACCAACCCCTACTGTGCTCACTAAACACCAGCACCCAGGCCCAACTTTGTAGCGATGATTACATAGACGCACTGCTAAACTAACGCGACATGTAAACCAGATCCACACATCGAGATCTAGCAGAGGAGGTCGGGACAGCTACCAGAACCCCACATGAACAAAGCAAGGGTAATCCATCTAGAAAATGGCGCGTTTCTGGAATAGAAGCCCGGCGAGCGACGACGAGAGTGAGAGCGAGCAAGCTAGGGGTCTCACCTTGAGGCCGATGTAGCGGTCGCTGTGCACCCTCTTGAAGTGCTTCACCCCCTTCTTCACGATCGCCTTCTTCAGCAAAGGCGCCGCCATCTGCACAGCGCATGGAGGAAACTTAGTAACAGGAAGGCACGAAGGACCGGCGGCCGGCGATGGTGTAACCCTCGACGGATCTGCATCCACAAGGCGAGGTGAGAGAGGGGGTCAGCTACATCCTACCCATGCAGATCGATCAAATCAGAGGGGAAAAACAAGGGGGACGAGGGGCACCTACCCGTGCTGGTGCCATCGCGGCCTTGTCGGGGACGAGGGAGAGTTGGGGAGGCGTCCGGGCAACTTGGAGGGGTAGAGTCCAGCAGCAACCATCGAGGATGTGGCTGTCTCTAGCATGGACAAGAGGTCGTGACGAAGGGGGAAGTCGGCAAGATGCAGAGCCCGGAGGAGCGTCGGACGGTGAAGGAGCTGCGGTGGAGCGTGGCGTCAAGTGCTCGGAACGGAGCCACCCTCGCGCTCCGGGCGCGGTCGTCGGAGGCGCTGCAGAGCAGCCATGGAGACGAGGCTGCGGTGCCGGCCATGGACTATAGAGAGAAGGAGGAGGGCGGCGCTACCGAGCGCGAGGTTAGATCAGCGGCGGGTGGGTGGGGGTGGCGGCGGGGCATGCCTCGATCGGATCTAGGGGATCGAGGGGAGGGGGAGAGGCTGAGAGGGTGGGTCGGGAGTGGGTGGGTGGGTGGGTGGGTGGCGGCGGCGGGGATCGAGGAGGGTGGGTGGGTGGGTTAGGGTTTTTGTTACTCGGGAGAGGCTCCACCATTGGATGGATGCACGATAGACGGCTCATATTGTGTTCAATTTGATGATCCGCATGAAGGTGGTTCCTCACGTCTCATTGGCCGGTTGTCTCGCTTTTGAATCTCAAAAAATTGGACTCAAATCTCTGATTTTTTTAAAACATAACAATGGCATAGTTTGTCAAAATGATCTCGTATTTGCATTAGTGTGCATCTTGAAATGGCAAACAATGTTGCCAAATAGAGCTTTAATTTTTATTGCACAAAAAATCTTTTTCTATTTTCCGAGTGCATAAATGATTTTTTTGTGAAGAACCTACCAAATGTTTGTTCCAAAATAGCACCACTTCATTTTTTCTAAAATAGTAGACCACATTTTATATAAAATTGACCAAATAGTTGCATGACAAAAGCTTTTGATCCACCTCTCGTGAAAAAACAATTTCCATTTTTTGAGTGCCCAAAATGAGATTTTTTGTGAAGGACCTACCATATATTTCTTGCAAAATTGTACCAAATCAATTTTATAAAATACTAGTACATATTTAATTCACAATTGACCAAATGGTTGGGTGTAAAAAGATTTGATCCACCTCTTGTGAAAAAGACAAATTTCCGCTCTTGTAGCTGCCTTGTAGTTTGCTCTTTATTTTTTCCAAAAATCATTTCTAGGTACATAAGTATCTATTTAATCAGAGAAACACCAAAAAATTCCAAGATTCAACCACTAGCTAGGAACAGTCATTCCCGCTGTTTTGACCGCATTTTGAAACGGGCATAAATTTTTTTTAAAAAATCAAAAAATTGGGAAACCTTCGCATTGTGTCATTATATGTGGACAAGTTCCCAGGAAAAATAACAAACTTGTAATACGACAATTATTTTAAAAAAGTGTTCTCAGAAACGAGCTATCATGTATGGAGATCAATGGCTTTCAAGCCAAATGATCAATCTTATGGCCACATTCATGGCATAGTTTGTTCAAATGATCTCATATTGTGCACAAGGGTGCATATTGGAATGGCAAACAATGTTGCCTAAGGAAGTTTTCATTTTCTTTGTACGAAAAAACCATTTTTCATTTTTCGAGTGCCCAAAAGGAGGTTTTTTGTGAAGGACCTCCCAAATAATTGTTGCAAAATTGGACCAAATCATTTTTATAAAATACTAGGCCATATTTAATGCAAAATTGACCAAATGGTTGGGTGCAAAAAGTTTTGATCCACCTCTCGTGAAAATGACAAATTTCCGCCGATTTAGTTGGAAGCGGGTCAAATTTGAACTGCAGCTGCCTTGTAGTTTGTTCTTTATTTTTTCCAAAAATCATTTCTAGGTACATAAGTATCTATTTAATCAGAGAAACACCAAAAAAATTCCAAGATTCAACCACTAGCTAGGAACGGTCATTCCCGCCGTTTTGACCGCATTTTGAAATGGGCATAAAATTAAAAAAAATCAAAAAATTGGGAAACCTTCGCATTGTGTCATTATATGTGGCGAAGTTCCCAGGAAAAATAACAAACTTGTAATACGGCAATTATTTTAAAAAAGTGTTCTCAGAAACGAGCTATCATGTATGGAGATCAATGGCTTAAAAGCCAAATGATCAATCTTATGGCCACATTCATGGCATAGTTTGTTCAAATGATCTCATATTGTGCACAAGGGTGCATATTGGGATGGCAAACAATGTTGCCTAAGGAAGTTTTCATTTTCTTTGTACGAAAAAACTATTTTTCATTTTTCGAGTGCCCAAAAGGAGGTTTTTTTGTGAAGGACCTCCCAAATAATTGTTGCAAAATTGGACCAAGCCATTTTTATAAAATACTAGGCCATATTTAATGCAAAATTGACCAAATGGTTGGGTGCAAAAAGTTTTGATCCACCTCTTGTGAAAAAGACAATTTTCCGTCGATTCACTTGGAAGCGGGTCAAATTTGAACTGCAGCCGCCTCATAGTTTGCTATTTATTTTTTACAAAAATCATTTCTAGGTACATAAGTATCTTTTTAATCAGAGAAACACCAACAAAATTCCAAGATTCAACCACTAGCTAGGAACGGTCAGTCCCGCTGTTTTGACCGCATTTTGAAACGGGCATAACAAATTCAAAAAAATCAAAAAATTGGGAAACCTTCGCATTGTGTAATCATATGTGGCCAAGTTCCTAGGAAAAATAACAAACTTGTAATACGGCAATTATTATAAAAAAGTGTTCTCAGAAACGAGCTATCATGTGTGGAGATCAATGGCTTTCAAGCCAAATGATCAATCTTATGGCCACATTCATGGCATAGTTTGTTCAAATGATCTCATATTGTGCACAAGAGTGTATATTGGAATGGCAAACAATGTTGTCTAAGGAAGTTTTCATTTTCGTTGGACGAAAAAACCATTTTCCATTTTTCGAGTGCCCGAAAGGAGGTTTTTTTGTGAAGGAACTACCAAATAATTGTTGCAAAATTGGACCAAATCATTTTTATAAAATACTAGGCCATATTTAATGCACACTTGACAAAATGGTTGGGTGTAAAAAAATTTGATCCACCTCTCGTGAGAAAGACAAATTTCCGCCGATTCAGTTGGAAGCGGGTCAAATTTGAACTGCAGCTGCCTCATAGTTTGCTGTTTATTTTTTCCAAAAATCATTTCTAGTTACATAAGGACCTATTTAATCATAAATACATGGTTTGGTGGCGATACGTCGAGGTTTGGGCGGTGGCCGAGGGCCCCAACTCTAGAGCGCGTAAACTCGCATGCCCGTCGCGTGGTCACCGCGTGACCGTAATGTTGCCATGTGTTCTGGGCGGCCTAGGCATGTCTAGTGGGTTGGGAACTCCCCAGGTTGGTGCTAGAAAGAAAATTACAACATAAGATTCTCATGAGGAGACCGATCGATGCTCAAACATGAATTAGCAGCCAAGTGTTTGATTAGCGGTACGGGAAATGCACATGGCCAATGGGCGTGAATTTTGGATGAGGATGATCATCTGCTAAGGAGAATGTCTTCACAAATTTTTAGCTCAAAAGGATGATCCTAGGTGGTACTTGCTTTGCAAAGTACCACGCTGGACAAAAATATGAATGTTGAAGCTGGGCTCAAAATAATGAATGGAGTGAGCTGAAATTTTGTGGAGGATGGTTATTTGGGCATAGGAAAGCATTGTAGAAAATTGATACCATTTGGACATGCCAAAGTAGTACTTCCTTCACAATGCTCTTCTATGGACAGAAACTTGGGAAAACTAGTGAGAGAGATTGGATGAATGAAATGAGCTCAAAATTGGTGTAGGTAAGTTACTTAGGTATGCTCATGCGCTGGTAAATTTTCAGATCATTTGGGTAAGCCTAGCTAGTACTTACTTCACAAAGCTTCTCTCGAGGTAGAAACTTTGGAAATTTCCCGAGAAAGATTTACTAGGAAAATTGAGTTGAATATTAGCATGTGGCAATGATTTGGGTATGGAAGAGTGCCCGAAAAATTTGAGGGTAATAGGAGGGGTATATATAATACTTGCTTTGCAACGTGCCAATTTGGCCATAAAATATAAATTGAACCTGGGCTCACATAGATGATTTGACTGAGCTGCAATTTGGAGGAGGGTGATAATTTGGGCATATGAAGGAACTGTATAAATTTCATGTCATTTAGAGATATAAAAAGGTACTTCCTTCACAATGCTTCTAGGTGGACAAAAACTTTGGAAATTTGCCGAGGAAGATTTGCTAGGCAAATGGAGCTGAATTTTGTCATGCGGTACTGATTTGGATAGGAAAGAGTGCCCAAAAATTCCGAGGGCAATCAAGAATATATAAATAGCACTTCCTTCATAAAGTGTTGTTGTGAACAGAATAGGAAAATGAATATTGTTGAATTAGTTTTGAACTAGGCAAGGAAAGATTTTTACATATTTGATGAAGATATGCCCCAAAGAATTTATGAGATTTTTTTGGGAATTTTGGGAATGATAGAAATATAGGTTGCTTCACAACCTAGGGCAAAAACTGCCACATGGACATGACACATAGGCAAAACTGATGAGATGGCGCCTAGTCATCACAACCCACCACAATCTACAAGGCTATGACCATCTATATTGGTCATTAACAACTAGAAATAAGGCAGCGGACTAGCACTGTTTGCTTTGTGACCATTTCGTGTAAGGAAAATACGACCTTTCTGACCAAAATGGTCGCAATGGTTTAGGGTTTGGAGCCCCCTGAACAGCGTTTGACCAATTGGTCTAAAATGGTCATAAATTTATGACCAATTCTTCGAGGGTCACTGACAGAAGGTCATAAGTTGACATATTTCTTGTAGTGATAG
Organism: Triticum aestivum; assembly: GCF_018294505.1. Classification (NCBI taxonomy): domain Eukaryota; kingdom Viridiplantae; phylum Streptophyta; class Magnoliopsida; order Poales; family Poaceae; genus Triticum; species Triticum aestivum. Next base: position 677,907,334 of record NC_057806.1, on the reverse strand, counting down.
GGGGTGTGCGGCACCCCTGTATCTGGGTGTACCGCATTGTTCGGATGTTTGTTGTGTTGCATCGTATGCTGGAGCGCTCTTGCGTGGTCCATAGATGCGAGCCCTCGCGTGGATCGCGTATTGTCTTATGTGCGGCGTTGTTTGCCGCTCTATGTTGGCCGTGAGGTCGTCTATCCGGCCAGATGGCCGTTTTAATTTTTGGTTGCGGGGGATCTAAGGCCTCCTCATCGAATTCAGGTAGCAACTTCCGCTTCAGGTAGCTCTTGGTGGGGTGATTACCGCCGTACTTCGCTGCTGTGTTGAGTACTTTACTCCATCTGATTCTGAGTGCGTCTTGCGCAGCCTTGAGCCTTTGCTTCTGCTTTTTTAGACTCCTCGCGGTGGCAACAAGCCTTTGACGGGCATTCTGTTGCTCCGGGTGTCTGTCCGGTGTGATGTCGTCCGGACTATCATCTTTGACAGAGTCGGGTTGTTCGGTTTGATTCTCCGTGTTGCTATGGTCCGGCAATGGTTCACCCTGCTCTAACGCTGGGTCTATATGATCGTTGTTTCTGCCGAGGCGGGATTTGGAGCGGCGCTTACGCCACCGCTTTGACTGCTTCTCGAGGGGACAACCCTTCGTTGCGTCCTTCCGTTCCTCGTTGTCGTCTTCTTTTGATGTGTCCACCATGTATACGTCATGTGATGAAGTGGGCGTCCAGTGCCATGTGGGCAGTGGTTCCTGTTCGTCTCCTGCATCGTCGTCCATACCGTCAATGTCTTCAGAGTCGAAGTCGAGCATGTCGGTTAAGTCATCGACAGTGGCTACTAAGTGGGTGGTGGGTGGGCAGCGAATTTCTTCGTCATCCGCATCCCAATCCTGCCAGACATAGTTCGGCCAGGACTCTCCTGACAAGGAGAGAGACTTTAATGAATTTAGTATGTCATCGAATGGCGAGTGCTTAAAGATATCCGCGGAGGTGAACTCCATGATTGGCGCCCAGTCGGATTTGGTAGGCACGGGCGCAGGCGGTTCGGAGTCTGTGGCCGGGGAAGGATCCGGCAGTTTGGCAACACGGCTCTCGTGAAGGGTAAGGTCGATATTCGGCTCGATCGCCGCTGAGGATACGGCCTCTATGACGGGGTCTATCCACCCGTCCATGGATGGCGCAACTGGCTCCGAACTGAGGCTCGGAGCGGCTGCCGGTGCGATCTCCTGAATACGGTCTGATGATAGAGCTAGATCGTACTCATCGTGACCGCGTGGCGCACAAGGCAGGGGCTCGAATCCGTCGAAGATCAAGTCTCCGCGGATATCGGCCTTGTAATTTAAGCTTCCAAACTTGACCTGATGGCCAGGGGCGTAGCTTTCGATCTGCTCCAGATGGCCAAGTGAGTTGGCCCGCAGTGCGAAGCCGCCAAACACAAAGATCTGTCCGGGGAGAAAAGTCTCACCTTGGACTGCATCGCTATCGATGATAGAAGGAGCCATCAAGCCTAACGGCGACGATATAGAGGAACTCTCAATGAAAGCACCAATGTCGGTGTCAAAACCGGCGGATCTCGGGTAGGGGGTCCCGAACTGTGCGTCTAAGGCGGATGGTAACAGGAGGCAGGGAACACGATGTTTTACCCTGGTTCGGGCCCTCTTGATGGAGGTAAAACCCTACATCCTGCTTGATTTATTCTTGATGATATGAGTATTACAAGAGTTGATCTACCACGAGATCGGAGAGGCTAAACCCTAGAAGCTAGCCTATGGTATGATTGTTGTTGTCCTACAGACTAAAACCCTCTAGTTTATATAGACACCGGAGAGGGTTAGGGTTACACAAGGTTGGTTACAGAGGAGGAGATATCCATATCCATACTGCCTAGCTTGCCTTCCACGCCAAGTAGAGTCCTATCCGGACACGGGACGAAGTCTTCAATCTTGTATCTTCATAGTCCAACAGTCCGGCCATAGGATATAGTCTGGCTGTCCAGAGACCCCCTAATCTAGGACTCCCTCAGTCGGTAATGAACTCCTTCACCCAGATTGCTTCTTGTGCTGCCTCCGAGGCTGCCATGTACTCCGCTTCACATGTAGATCCCACCATGACGCTTTGCTTGCAACTGCACCAGCTGAGTGCCCCACCATTCAAAATATACACGTATCCGGTTTGTGACTTAGAGTCATCCAGATATGTGTCGAAGCTAGCATCGACGTAACCCTTTACGACGAGCTCTTCATCACCTCCATAAACGAGAAACATATCCTTAGTCCTTTTCAGGTACTTCAGGATATTCTTGACCGCTGTCCAGTGTTCCATGCCGGGACTACTTTGGTACCTTCCTACCAAACTTACGGCAAGGTTTACATTAGGTCTGGTACACAGCATGGCATACATAATAGACCCTATGGCTGAGGCATAGGGGACGACACTCATCATTTCTCTATCTTCTACCGTGGTCGGGCATTGAGCCGTGCTCAATCTCGTACCTTGCAACACGGGCAAGAACCCCTTCTTTGACTGATCCATATTGAACTTCTTCAATATCTTGTCAAGGTATGTACTCTGTGAAAGACCAATGAGGCGTCTCGATCTATCTCTATAGATCTTGATGCCTAATATATAAGCAGCTTCTCCAAGATCCTTCATTGAAAAACACTTGTTCAAGTAGGCCTTTATGCTTTCCAAAAATTCTATATCATTTCCCATCAATAGTATGTCATCCACATATAATATGAGAAATGCTACAGAGCTCCCACTCACTTTCTTGTAAACACAGGCTTCTCCATAAGTCTGCGTAAACCCAAATGCTTTGATCATCTCATCAAATCGAATGTTCCAACTCGGAGATGCTTGCACCAGCCCATAGATTGAGCGTTGGAGCTTGCACACCTTGTCAGCATTCTTAGGATCGACAAAACCTTCTGGCTGCATCATATACAATTCTTCCTTAAGGAAACCATTAAGGAATGCCATTTTGACGTCCATTTGCCATATCTCATAATCATAGAATGTGGCAATTGCTAACATGATTCGGACGGACTTCAGCTTCGCTACGGGTGAGAAAGTCTCATCGTAGTCAACCCCTTGAACTTGTCGATAACCCATAGCGACAAGCCGAGCCTTATAGATGGTCACATTACCATCCGCGTCTGTCTTCTTCTTAAAGATCCATTTATTTTCTATGGCTCGTCGATCATCGGGCAAGTCAGTCAAAGTCCATACTTCATTTTCATACATGGATCCTATCTCGGATTTCATGGCTTCCAGCCATCTGTCGGAATCTGGGCCCGTCATCGCTTCTTCATAGTTCGAAGGTTCACCATTGTCCAACAACATGATTTCCAGGACAGGTTGCCGTACCACTCTGGTGCGGAACGTGTCCTTGTGGACCTACGAAGTTCAGTAGTAACTTGATATGAAGTTTCAAGATCATCATCATTAACTTCCTCTCTAGTCGGTGCAGGCACCTCAGGAACATTTTCCTGAGCTGCGCCACTCTTCGGTTCAAGAGGCAATACTTCATCAAGTTCTACTTTCCTCCCACTTACTTCTTTCGAGAGAAATTCTTTCTCTAGAAAGGATCCATTCTTGGCAACAAAGATCTTGCCTTCGGATCTAAGGTAGAAGGTATACCCAATAGTTTCTTTAGGGTATCCTATGAAGACACATTTTTCCAATTTAGGTTTGAGCTTTTCAGGTTGAAGTTTCTTCACGTAAGCATCGCATCCCCAAACTTTTAGAAACGACAGCTTAGGTTTCTTCCCAAACCATAATTCAAACGGTGTCGTCTCAACGGATTTCGACGGAGCCCTATTTAAAGTGAATGCGGCAGTCTCTAAAATATAGCCCCAAAATGACAGCGGTAGATCGGTAAGAGACATCATAGATCGCACCATATCTAATAGAGTGCGATTACGACGTTCGGACACACCATTACGCTGAGGTGTTCCAGGCGGCGTGAGTTGTGAAACTATTCCACATTTCTTTAAGTGCGTGCCAAATTCGTAACTCAAATATTCTCCCCACAATCTGATCGTAAGAACTTGATTTTCTTGTCACATTGATTCTCACCTCACTCTGAAATTCCTTGAACTTTTCAAAGGTCTCAGACTTGTGTTTCATTAAGTAGACATACCCATATCTACTCAAGTCATCAGTGAGGGTGAGAACATAACGATAGCCACCGCGAGCCTCAACACTCATTGGACCGCACACATCAGTATGTATGATTTCCAATAAATTGGTTTCTCGCTCCATTGTTCTGGAGAACGGAGTCTTGGTCATTTTTCCCATGAGGCATGGTTCGCACGTGTCAAATGATTCATAATCAAGAGACTCCAAAATTCCATCTGCATGGAGTTTCTTCATGCGTTTGACACCAATGTGACCAAGGCGGCAGTGCCACAAGTATGTGGGACTATCATTATCAACCTTACATCTTTTGGTATTCACACTATGAATATGTGTAACATCACGTTCGAGATTAAATAATAATAAACCATTGACCAACGGGGCATGACCATAAAACATATCTCGCATATGAATAGAACAACCATTATTCTCAGATTTAAATGAGTAGCCATCTCGTATTAAACGAGATCCTGATACAATGTTCATGCTCAAAGCTGGCACTAAATAACAATTATTAAGGTTTAAAACTAATCCCGTAGGTAAATGTAGAGGTAGCGTGCCGACGACGATCACATCGACCTTGGAACCATTCCCGACGCGCATCGTCACCTCATCCTTCGCGAGTCTCCGCTTATTCCGCAGCTCCTGTTTTGAGTTACAAATATGAGCAACCGCACCGGTATCAAATACCCAGGAGCTACTACGAGTACTGGTAAGGTACACATCAATAACATGTATATCACATATACCTTTGGTGTTGCCTTCCTTCTTGTCCGCTAAGTACTTGGGGCAGTTCCGCTTCCAGTGACCACTTCCCTTGCAATAAAAACACTCAGTCTCGGGCTTGGGTCCATTCTTTGGCTTCTTCTCGGCAGCTTGCTTACTAGGCGCGGCAACTCCCTTACCGTCCTTCTTGAAGTTCTTTTTACCCTTGCCTTTCTTGAACTTAGTGGTTTTATTCACCATCAACACTTGATGTTCCTTTTTGATTTCCACCTCCACTGATTTCTGTTGGCATAAGCTCACCCGTTGCATGGCTGTGTAGGCTAGTCTTTGCTTTATTCTATTATTGTAATAATGTGTGTGCATGGGAGATTAGACCCGCACATGCACGTAGATCGTGGAGCGAGTCTAGCTCGTCCACTTCCCCTCTCTCTTCCTGGTTTGTCTCTCCTGGTGGATGATCACGCTGTGGCTCAGGGTCATGGGATGGCGCGGCCATCTCGGATCATAGCAAGTCCACCGGGAGATAGACTGCTTCTCGTTGTAACCAGCATATAGTGAGGAAACGGAATAACAGAAAAGCTGCGAAGTTTGAGCGGCAGAAAAACTCTCTCTCACGCGAGTCTAGTTCCTCTCTTCCTCCTCGTCAGATCGGCAACGACAATTGGCATCAGAGCCCCGGGTGTTTGATCCTTGGTACGGCGGCGGTGTTTGATCCGTCGTGGTGATGTCCGGTGACGAGTCGGACGGGAAGAACAAGGGCGGCGGCAAGTTGTCACCGAGGACGCCTTCATCCAAGGCACCGCTCGCTCGCCTCACCGGCGACGGCAGCGGTGAGTATCGGGTGGTGGAGCGCATTGCGCGAGAAGAGTCAGGGGCTTCCATGATGCTCACACGCACGAATTATTAGGAGTGGGCGTTGGTGATGCAGGTCAAGTTGCAGGTTGCCCGAGTCTGGTCCGCGGTGACTGACGACGTCACCGACGAAAATGACGACCGGCGCGCACTGAGCATTATACTCACCGGTGTTCCACCGGAGATGCTGCGCGTGCTGGCCGGCAAGGACACGGCGAAGATCGCGTGGGAGACAATCAAAACCATGCGGATGGGGAGCGAGCGCGCACGCGAGGCCAAGGCGCAAGTGCGCCGGCGGGAGTTCGAGGATCTCCATTTCAAGGATGGGGAATCCATCGAGGACTTCGGGCTGCGGCTCTCCGCCCTCGTCGCCGACCTGGAGCTGTACGGTGATCCTATCACCGAGCACAAGGAGGTGCAGAAGTTTCTCCGTGTGGTGCCGCGTCGCTACCGCCCGATGGCGATGGCGATTGAATCACTGATCGATCTCAAGACCATGTCAGTGGAAGAACTGGTCGGTCGTCTCTCCGCCTGTGAGGATCACTACGACCTGGATGACGGCTCGCAGGCCACCGGGCGTCTGCTGCTCACGCACGAGGAGTGGCTGGCCCGTGAGAAGCTAGGCGGCGGTGGTGGGTCGTCATCTGGTGGCGGCGGCAAGAACAAGTCACCCGCGAAGCCTAAATCTCAGGGCGGCGGCAAGGGCGTGCCCGGGAATGCCGGGGCAGGTGGCTCAGGCGGATCTGGTGGCAAGAAGAAGAAGGGCAAGTGTCATAACTATGGCATCCCAGGGCACTGGAAGAAAGAGTGCCGTACATGGCTCCGTGAGCAGGAGTAGAAGGGCAAGCCAGAGTAGGAAAACCTGGCACAAGCTGACGCCGAGCACGATCACGGCCTCTACATGGCCGTGTTCACCACCGTCGACACATCACAGCTCGTCGCACCCCAGGAGGTGTATCTAAACGAGGAAAAGGTCCTGCCCGTGCCGTCTCCGGACGGCGTGTGGTTCTTCGACACCGGAGCCAGCAGTCACATGACGGGTGATAGGCGTGTGTTCTTGGCGCTGGACGAGACCGTGCGTGACACAGTACGGTTCGGAGACGGATCCGTGGTGGCGATACTTGGACGTGGATCTGTGGTCTTCCGTTGTCAGAGCGGAGGCCAGCGCGCACTCACCGGCGTCTTCTTCATCCCAAGCCTACGCACCAACATCGTCTCCATCGGGCAACTTGACGAGGCCAGCTGCATCATCGACATCAGGGATGGCGTCATGGCGGTCCACGACCTGTCGCGGCGCGTACTGGCGTGGATCAAGCGCTCCTCCAACCGTCTGTACACAGGGGCTCTTGCTGTGGACGCGCCAACGTGTCTGATGGCGATCGGGGACAACGAGGCATGGCGGTGGCACACGCGCATGGGGCATCTCCATTTTCACGCGCTCCGGGCCATGGCGACCAAGGAGATGGTGCGGGGCATGCCCGTGATTGATCGTATGGAGGAGTACTGTGATGGTTGCGCCCTGGGGAAGCAGCATCGCACGCCGTTTCCTTAGGCCAGCACGCACCGGGTAGAGCACGGTCTGGAGCTTGTTCACACTAACCTCTGCGGCCCCATCGAGCCCACGACGCCGGGAGGTAATAGGTACTTTCTGCTGGTGGTCGATGATTTTAGTCGATATATGTGGCTCGAGCTTCTGAAATCCAAAGACGAGGCGTACGAGCGCTTCAGAAAGATCCAGGCCACGGCGGAGGCAAAGGGCCAGTGCAAGTTACTTGCTTTCAGGTCGGACCATGGCGGCGAGTTCAACTCCATCGAGTTCAGAAGCTACTGCGAGCAGCGCGACATCCGACACTTCACCATCGCACCGTACTCCCCATAGCAGAATGGGGTGGTCGAGCGTCGAAACCAAACGGTGGTGGAGATGGCACGTTGCATGATGAAGAGCATGTCCATGCCGGCGTTGTTCTGGGGCGAGGCTGTGCGGACGCCGGTGTATCTCCTGAACCGTGTGCCGACGAGGAGCCTGGATGGTGTCACGCCTTACGAGGCATGGCACGGCCGTAAACCCGCGGTGCATCACCTGCGCACGTTCGGGTGCATGGTTCACGTCAAGAGCGTCGGACCCGGCATCACCAAGCTGAGCGATCGCTCGACGCCGATGGTGTTCGTCGGATATGAAGATGGATCCAAGGCCTACCGCGTCTATGATCCTGCAAGCAAAAAGGTACGGGTGACGCGTGATGCAATCTTTGAAGAGAACATGCCTTGGTCGTGGCTAACTCCGGGCGCGGCCACGGACGCACCGGCACCGGCAACGTTCACCGTGGTCTACACCACGGAACACGGCACTCAGGAGTGGGACGCTGGGATGAATGCGGCGCCCCCAACGCCAAGGAGCCCGGCGACACCAGCGTCTTCATTGCCCGGGACTCCGCCCTCTGCAACAGCTAGCTCGCCCGCGACGAGCACGCCCGCGGTATCCACGCCCGCGACGGCCACACCCAGCACACTTGGCAGAGACATTCGCTGGGTGATGCCTCCCAGCCACGATGAAAATCGCCGAGATGTGGATACTAGCGACATCCGCTATCGCCGTGTCTCTTGCATCATGGATGAGACTGAGGGGGAGGCCATGCGCGAAGCAATGGAGCAGTGTCTGTTGAGCGCCGAGGAACCAGCCAACATTGGTGATGCGCTCGAAGATACTGCATGGAAGCATGCCATGGATGCTGAGATGGACTCGATCGCTGAGAGCGGCACTTGGGAGCTAACTTCACTCCCTCGAGGGCACAAGGCGATCGGTCTCAAGTGGGTTTACAAGGTCAAGCGTGACCCAGAAGGCAAGATCCTCAAACACAAGGCTCGACTGGTCGCAAAGGGATATGCACAGAGAGAAGGGATAGACTTCGAAGAGGTGTTCGCGCCCGTGGCATGCATGGAGACGGTGCGCTTGTTCCTGGCTCTAGCCGCGCACTCTGGGTGGGAAGTACACCATATGGATGTCAAGTCCGCATTTCTCAATGGAGAGCTGGGCGAAGAGGTGTATGTGTCACAGCCACCAGGTTATGCAGTAGCTGGGAAGGAATCTCATGTACTGAAGTTGAGAAAAGCTCTCTATGGTTTGCGGCAAGCCCTGAGGGCATGGTATGCCAAACTGGATCACACTCTCGGCGCACTCAGGTTCAGTAGAAGCCCGCTGGAGCATGTAGTCTACAGATGCAGGGACGCGCGCTCATTTCTGATTGTGGGTGTGTACGTCGATGATCTCATCATCATAGGCACTGATGGAGCTCACATACTGGAGTTCAAGGAACAGATGCAGAAGCTTTTCAAGATGACAGATCTTGGATTACTCAGCTACTACCTGGGCATTGAAGTATCGCAAACTGAGGGAGTGATCACCTTGTGTCAGTGTGGCTATGCTGAAAAGATTCTAGAGCTAGCAGGAATGAGTGACTGCAATCAAAGTCAGACACCCATGGAGTGTAGGCTGAAACTGAAGAAAGAAGATGAAGGCAGGGATGTTGATCAATCTCTGTACCGCAGTGTAATTGGAAGCCTGAGATACCTGGTACACACAAGACCAGATATCACATACGCCGTTGGCATTGTCAGCAGATTCATGGAGAGGCCAACCACAACACATTGGGCAGCAGTGAAACAAATTCTCAGATACATTCAGGGCACTCTGAATTATGGCTGTCGTTATGTACGAGGGGGGAGCGGTGAGCTGCTAGGGTATAGCAACAGTGATCATGCAGGCGATCAGGGAGATCGCAAGAGCACGTCAGGAAATGTGTTATTCCTTGGAGAGAACCCAATCTCTTGGACATCTCAGAAACAAAATGTAGTGGCAATCAGTTCGTGTGAGGCCGAGTATGTGGCTGCCGCAGCGGCAACCTGTCAAGGCCTTTGGCTGAGCAGACTTCTTTGTGAGATGAAAGGAGAAGAGTCAACAAAGTTCAAACTCTTGATCGACAACAAATCAGCCATTGCTTTGGCAAAGAATCCAGTTCATCATGATCGCAGCAAGCACATAGATGTCAAATACCATTTCATCAGGGAGTGCATTGAGCAAGATCAGGTGGAGGTTGATCATGTTCGGATAGACTACCAGCTGGCAGATGTGCTGACCAAGGCGCTCGGGCGTGTGCGTTTCATGGAGATGCGGCAGAAGCTCGGGGTCATGGAGATCAGCAAAGCACTATGAGCTTAAGGGGGAGAAGTGTTGGCATAAGCTCACCTGGTGCATGGCTGTGTAGGCTAGTCTTTGCTTTATTCTGTTATTGTAATAATGTGTGTGCATGGGAGATTAGACCCGCACATGCACGTAGATCGTGGAGTGAGTCTAGCTCATCCACTTCCCCTCTCTCTTCCTGGTTTGTCTGTCCTGGTGGATGATCACGCTGTGGCTCAGGGTCGTGGGATGGCGCGGCCATCTCGGATCATAGCGAGTCCACCGGGAGATAGACTGCTTCTCATTGTAACCAGCATATAGTGAGGAAACAGAATAACAGAAAAGCTGCGAAGTTTGAGCGGCAGAAAAACTCTCTCGCGCGCGAGTCCAGTTCCTCTCTTCCTCCTCGTCAGATCGGCAATGCCAATTTCAGCATTGAATATACCTCAGCAATGGTCTTTTCCATCCCTTGCATATTGAAGTTCATCACAAAGCTCTTGTAGCTAGGTGGGAGCGACTGAAGGATTCTGTCAACGACCGCATCATCCGGGAGATTAACTCCCAGCTGAGACAAGCGGTTGTGCAACCTAGACATTTTGAGTATGTGCTCACTGACGGAACTATTCTCCTCCATCTTACAACTGTAGAACTTCTCGGAGACTTCATATCTCTCGACCCGGGCATGAGCTTGGAAAACCATTTTCAGCTCTTGGAACATCTCATATGCTCCGTGTTGCTCAAAACGCTTCTGGAGCCCCGGTTCTAAGCTGTAAAGCATGCCGCACTGAACCAGGGAATAATCATCAGCATGGGACTGCCAAGCGTTCATAACGTCTTGGTTTGCTGGGGGTGGTGCTTCACCTAGCGGTGCTTCAAGGACATATGCTTTCTTGGCAGCTATGAGGATAATCCTCAAGTTCCGGACCCGGTCTGTATAGTTGCTACCATCGTCTTTCAGCTTGGTTTTCTCTAGGAACGTGTTGAAGTTGAGGACAACATTAGCGTGGGCCATTTGATCTACAAGACATATTGTAAAGATTTTAGAATAAGTTCATGATAATTAAGTTCATCTAATCAAATTATTTAATGAACTCCCACTCAGATAGACATCCCTCTAGTCATCTAAGTGATACATGATCTGATTCAACTAGGCCATGTCCGATCATCACGTGAGACGGACTAGTCATCATCGGTGAACATCTTCATGTTGATCATATCTTCTATATGACTCATGTTCAACCTTTCGGTCTTCCGTGTTCCGAGGCCGTGTCTGTACATGCTAGGCTCATCAAGTCAACCTAAGTGTTTTGCGTGTATAAATCTGGCTTACACCCGTTGTATGCGAACGTTAGAACCTATCACACCCGATCATCACGTGGTGCTTCGGAACAACGGACCTTAGCAACAGTGCACAGTTAGAGGGAACACTTTCTTGAAATTATTGTGAGGGATCATCTTATTTATGCTACCGTCGTTCTAAGCAAATAAGATGTAAAACATGATAAACATCACATGCAATCAAATAGTGACATGATATGGCCAATATCATTTTGCTCCTTTTTGATCTCCATCTTCGAGGCGCCATGATCATCGTCTTCACCGGCATGACACCATGATCTCCATCATCGTGTCTTCATGAAGTTGTCTCGTCAACTATTACTTCTACTACTATGGCTAACGGTTAGTGATAAACTAAAGTAATTATATGACATATAAGTTGACACGCAGGTCATAAATAAATTAAGAAACTCCTATGACTCCTGCCGGTTGTCATACTCATCGACATGCAAGTCATGATTCCTATTAGAAGAACATGATCAATCTCATACATTACATATATCATTCATCACATCCTTTTGGCCATATCACATCACATGGCTGATGGTGTACTCGAGGTCGAAGCCAACCACTTGGTACTTGTCCTTGGCAAGGAACTGCTCCGTAGTATGGATGGAGCTCTCCACCGAGACCAGATCGTTTGTGTACACCACCGAGAGGGCCTTCCCCTCACGTGGGTGTCCACTACATGATGCGTGGTGAACTGCCCGCCGTTGTCGTGGTCGGCCGCTGGGAGTGCCATTGGAGCCACGGGGATCGTCATTGGAACCGCTGGATGTCCTCTCTATATGTGTTGTCACGGGTGTGCTTACTGTGTTGGGTGACGCAAGAGATGAAGGTAAATGGCCGCAGGAATAAATGGGGGCCGGGCGGCCTGGATTCTCGGCGCGCCCGGATGGCAATTTTTGCAGCAGGTAACTGCATACTATCGCCCCGCGCCTGACGGTGTCCTGGACTAGGGGGTGCTCACCATGTCGTCTCCCAACCAGCTGGATCGGGCCGAGGACCCCATGGTGGTTCACTCATGGGCCACTTTGGGCAGCCGATGCTGCACACGAGAAAGATTCCACAAGGCTTGACAATCAAGACAAGGGTTGCTCTCCACAAACGTATTTGACTAGGACTCTTGTTATCCCAGGCCTCTGGTGCATTATATAAGCCAAGGCCAGGGCTAGTCGATAGATCATTATGACATTATTCATCATACCTCTAGGGCTTAGACCGTAGCATATGATCTCGAGGTAGATCAACTTTGTACTTGATACTTCATCAATATAAAAAAGAGCAGGACGTAAGGTTTTACCTCCATCAAGAGGGACCGAACCTGGGTAAAACATAGTCTCCTTCGTTCCTGTTACCATTGATCCAAGAATCCACAGATTGGGACCCCCTACCCCGAGATCTACCGGTTTTGACACCGACAATGGTGCCTTCATTGAGAGTTCCGCTGTGTGATCGCCAAAATATCAATGGCTCGCCTACAGATCAACTACGACGTCGGCGTCTTCATCACCGGCTTGACTGGTCACCTTGGCTTGACCAAGGACTATGCCCCGCCTCCAATCGTCATGTTCGGACGAGGGTATTCATCAACATCAATTATGATCTTTATCATGATCACGGAGGAATCATCCATGGAGCTCGGGGGCTCAACGTCAACATTGCCCTCGGACGACAGTGCTGTTTTTTTGAACAATGAACTTGTATCCGCTACCACCACCTCCTCGAGCATTCCTTTGATGACTCCTTCAGTAGAATTGTGCGGAATTGAGTCTACAACAACACTGTAAAATTTCGTCGCGTTCCGATGGAGCAATCACCGCCGATCTCTGATATACCGGAGCCCTGTCAAATCTGGACGGGAATCTGGATGAGTTTGGAGTCTGGTATCGAGCATCTAGCTCGGACGTCCTTTGGAAGATCCAACCGTTGATCGGCTGCAGAATTCCTATATCTACCACCTGTCAAAGTTTCAGCTTGATCCGACCATTCAAACTCCGGGAACCTTGCGATTAGTGCATCACTTTTCAGATCTGTTTTCTTCGCGAATACGAATCCTACCCGACTTCATCTTTCTTCATGGACGGGATATTGGACAACCTTTTTGGAAGAATCTCTTTGTATAATATTGTGTTTTGTTTACGAACACATGCTCACAAATTTTACTCCTTTTCGAAGGAAATCTTCGCCGTCACGCTGGTGTCAAACCAGCCTTTACTCCACGTCTACCGACCTATGCTAAACAGATCGTCGCTTCATCGAGCTGAGCCCAACCTTATCGGGTCATCATCTCGGCAAGACGAAGAAGAGTTTGGAATCACGAAGATTAAATTATCATCAACACCATCGCCCCACGGATTGCATGGGTCAGGCACGCCGACATCGTGTCACATCCCTAGTTTTGGTAATGCCTAGTGCTAACATATGGTGTTGCATCATGTCTACTTTACTCAGAAAATTGAAATGGGGATGATAGAACCCCTAGCACCCCATTAATCCAACTAGGATTTACTAAAATCTTTTTCAATGAACCTGAAATGCCTTTCTAAAATGTTCATCATCTTTGCCTTGGTCTTAAACCTCTGACAAAAATAATGCACATATTTCTAGGACATCATAGGGTCACTGAACTAAATCATACTCTATTTGCATTTGGGCATTTAAATGTTATAGAATATTTTAGATGTCCAAATAATCCTAAACTGAAATGTTCCATGTTGGTTATATGCTAAACAGTTGGCATGAGCAGTTTGGTGATTTTTGAAAGTGCCTAAGCATTTTTAGAAAAGCCACAAAGTTGCAGAAAAATATAAAACAGGAAATAAAATAGAGAAAGGAGAAACGTACCTGGCGGCCTGCTACTGTAGTCAGCCCAGCTTCTGAGCAGCCCAACCGAGCCCACCTGGCAGTCCAGCTACCTGGCCTGGCACTGTTGCCCAGCCCACCAGCGCCACCGTCCTCAAGCTCCTGCCAGGAGGACGCCGAGCGCGTGCTCGCCGCCTCCTGGCCACGCGCGCGCCACCTCCTGCCTGCCTGTCTGCGTCCCCGACGTCCTCGACGTCGCCACGCGATCCCCCTCAATCCCCTCTCACTTCCCCGCTCTCCCTGGACCTCCTCCCCTCCTCTGTCTCTCGGCCCCAAGCGAGACCGAGAACCGCCGTCGCCGCCGTTCGCCGTAGCCGCAGCCTCCGCCTCCCCTTTGCCTTCCCACCTTGTCCGAGAGCTCCGCCTCATCTCTATCGTCCTCTATGCCGAGACAACCGACCCGGGGTGCACTGCAGCATCGTCCTCGATGTCGTCTTCAACCTTCGGATACCGGAGATCATCACCGCCGTACGCCGTCGTCAGGCCTTCCGCGAGGCCGCTGGGACCTTCTAAGGCTTCGTTGTGAGCTCCTACGTCGTCCCACTCTCTCCCCATGCTCGATTTCACCATGTAGCCGTCGTTTCTGTCGAACCCGAGAACCCATCGCCGCCGGCCGTGTCGCCGCCGTGGCTAGGGCTCACGCGCGTCGTGCCCGAGCACGCTACCATGCTCCGCACATCCCTAGCGACCCGCTGACACCACCATCCCGCCCAGAGACGCCCAGTAGCGCCAAACCGAGCACGCCCGTAGCTCCGGCCGCTGCACTTGTGGTCGCCGGTGTTGATTTAGGCAGCCCCGCGATGCGCCACTTGCACCACCCGACGCGCCTCGACGCGCTGCTTCCGTAGAGCCTAGCCGCGCGAGCTCTCGTCGCCGGAGATGGCCGGACGAGGAGCGCCGCCGCGTCCTGCTTAGCACCGGCGGCTAATCGCTGTTTAGCTGACATGGCTGGTTTAGATTAGGTGTTAACTAACCCCCCCCCCCCCACAGCCACTGACATGTGGGCCCAGTGCCCCACTAATTTTAGTTAGTGCTAAAACTAACTTTTTAACCATGTATCACTGACACGCGGGACCAACTGGTTAGTTTGACCTAGGCTGCCCCGTTGACTCGCTTATGTCATGCTGAGGTAGTGCTGACGCAGTAATTCATTTTCTGGAATTAGTTTAATTCTAGATAATTAGAAAATTCCAGAAAATGTCTAAAACATAAAAAATTCATAGTAATTCAACCGTAATTCCAAATCAAACAAATTATATATTAAAAATGGTTAGAAAAATCCAATCTATCCATCTGTAACATTTTCATGCATGTTAGAAAAAATAAGGCCACTGTTTAGGACAAATCAAATGAATGGCATTTAAATAACCACATGTGGAGTTTGAATTTGAACTTTGGGTTCAAACCAATTTCATTTAATTGTGTTGCTAGTTGCATTAGCTCAATCAACAGCATATTACCATGTCATGATCATGCATCATATTGTTGCATCGCACTGATTGTGTTCTTCCTTGTTTGCCGGTAATTGTCCCCTCTCAGTAGACGACGTTCCGACGCTGTGATCGTTGACACTGATGAAGAGCTATACTATCTTCAGAAGTGCCAAGAAAGCAAAACTCCCTTGTTCATTCCGATACAATTCCACTCTCTCGCTCCTACTCTCTTTTACTGCATTAGGACAACAACATTTCAACTGTTACCTGCTGCGGTAGTTGAACCCCTTTCCTCTGCATGACCTGTCATTGCCACGGTAAATAGATGAAACCCACTAGCATGAGTAGGAGTTGTTTGAGCCCTGATGTCCCTACTCATTCATGCTTGTTTGTCATGCCTGCTATTGCTTAGAGTTGAGTCGGGTCTGATTCATCGGGGATGAATTGGGAAGTTGTGAACATGTCATACTGTTGAGAGCTAAGCGTGTGAACATGATTTGGTAAAGGTAGCGGTGAGAGGCCATGTAGGAGTACATGGTGGGTTGTCTCATTGCAGCCATTCTCAGGAACTAAGTTATGCGTTTGTGATCCATGAACAGTTACTACCACACATTGGGTTCCGGTAACTCGGCCCCTCTCGGCTTATTAATCAACTCGATCTCTGTCCAGGAGTTGCAACTAGTTTCTCGTGTTTGGACGTAGTATTAGTAGTCTACCAAGTGGCACCCGGTACAGGTGGGCTTGGGACAGACTAGGCACAGTGGCACGGTGTACTAAGTGGCACCCGGATGGTGGGATTGGGAACCCTGCACACATCGTTTGGGGCCATGAGCGACACCCCGGCCGGATCTCCTTGCGGATGGAACCCGAATAGGCGATAAACCTTGACGAGAGACTTGTTGGTTAGTCAGGTCGTGGCCAACTCCCTCGCCCGGCTTCCGCTTGAAGGTTGCCGCGGTACATGACGTGTACAGGGTGATAAGTGGCGAGAGCGTGTGTGAAGAAGTACACCCCTGCAGGGTTATCATGATCAATTCGAATAGCCGGATTCCTCAGATATGGAAACTTGGACCCCTTGCATAGTTCATAGACAAGTGAAAGTGGATACTCTAAAATGCGCAAGATAAGTGTGAGTGCTATGGATGGCGTTCTCGCAGGGAGACGGGAGCGGATCCATAGTGGTGTATTGGTATGGTGAATTTGTGGACTCGTGTGCGCCACCTCAAAAGAGTTACTTGCAGTCGTAGTTCAGGTTAGCCACTGAGTCAGAGCTGGCTTGCTGCAGTTAAACTCCAGCACCCCTTTATTGATACTGATGCATACGTAGTTAGTTCTGATGTAAGTCTTGCTGGGTACATTTGTACTCACATTTGCTTAATTTATGTTTTTGCAGAGAGACTTCAGTCTCGCTAGTAGTTCCACGTGGACTTCGATGTTTAGCTTGTTACCTCAGCTACGATCTTGTACCTTTGGGAGGGTCTTGTAGATAGTCAGGCTTCTGAGCCTTCTTCATTTGTAGTTGTATGTACTCAGACAAGTTAAGCTTCCGCATGTGCTTGTTGCTTGTATGCTCTGTATGTTGGGTCATGAGACCCATGTTTGTAATTCTTGGCTCCTCGGAGCCTAATGAAATAATACTCTGAGTCGTAGAGTCTTGTTGTGATGCCATGTTGTATTGCACATATTGAGCATATTGTGTGTATGATTGAAATGCTTGGTATGTGTGGGATCCGACAACCTAGTTGTTTATCCTTGGTAGCCTCTCTTATGGGGAAATGTAGTCTTGTGCTTCCAAGAGCCATAGTAGTCCGCTACAGCCCGGTTCACCGGAGTCCTGCTAGCCCAGCACTACTGCTCCGGAACACTTGACTGGCCGGCATGTGATTCACTTTGTTCCTGTGTCTGTCCCTTCGGGGAAATGTCATGCGGTGACATCCGGAGTCCTGCCTAGCCTGCTATAGCCCGGTTCACCGGAGTCCTGTTAGCACAGTGCTACAGCCCAGATTCACACGCTGCTGACCGACATGCTCGATGTTGATTCATGTATGCCTATCCCCGTAAGTTAGTGCCACTTTGGGTTCACGACTAGTCATGTCGGCCCGGGTTCTCTGTCATATGGATGCTAGCGACACTATCATATACGTGAGCCACAAGGCACAAACGGTCCCAGGCCATGGTAAGGCGACACCCGTGGGAATACCGTGCGTGAGGCTGCAAAGTGATATCAGGTGTTACCGGCTAGATCGATGTGACTTGGAATCGGGGTCCTGACAGCTTTGGTATCAGAGCCTGACTGCCTGTAGGATTACCAAGCCAAACCGGTCGAAGTTGTGTCTAGAAATGCTTTAGTTATATAAGGGAATTGATTGTGGATGGGAACGTAAGGCTCTTTTTACTCCTTTACCTTATGCCCTTCTGCTCTGAGTCAACCTCTTCTTTTCTACGGGGGTTAAGAACTAGGCTTCTCTTCTACCTCTCAGGATGACGTGTTACTAAACCGTAGTTGCCTAGGATTGTTGAGTTCAAGCCTCAGTTCGGTGCCTACTACTTCCATATGTTCATAGCTAGCCTCAGAACCTTGATATTGTGATGTTGAGTGGTTATGCCACCATTTTGCAGGATGTCTCAAATCTTTTTGAGCATTTACATCCGTTATGCTGTCCGAGTCATTCCAGGTTTCTAAATAATCTGATGCAATTGCAAATCCTTCCTCCGTTCCCGATGTCCTTTTGGTCAGAATAAGCACACTAGCCAGTGAGTTGAGGTACTCTGTTGCCTCGACATATATGTTGGAGCTATTATTATGACCCTAGGTGTCTTAGAGAGTCACCCAGTAATCTAGCCATGTTTTGTGTTCCCAGTGTGATGATTTTGGCCATTATTCTCGAAAGCATCCCATGATGCCATTTAGTTAGTAGGTATTTTATTCCTGGGTCCTTAAACCCAAGATTCATTCTACTTACATCCTGTTGATAGTGTTGCTCGTACCTTTAGGTTATTAGTAACCTTTGCGATAGTCCTCGAGGTTCGTGGTATTTCCTTCTTCCAAATACCATGAACTGCTTATGGCAGAAGTTTTTTTGAACCAAAAGATCACAACCAGAGTGCTCTTAATGGGTTCTCCATTCTACATTGTGATTCTGCCAGTTCTACCTTTCAGCATGGGTTATCCGGAAGAAATGTTGAGCTTTGCTCGACATACTAATCTATGCATCCACAACTCAGAAAGATATATGTTCCATTGAGTTGTCCCTCTTTAGTTGTATTCCGGCCTTTGTCTATCACTTGATAGTCAAGGGTATGTGTGCATTCGTGTCCATCGATGCCTATTATTCTTGTGGTCCATCAAGCCATCCTATTCAGAATGACTAGGAGAAATAAACTCCAGTACCTCATCCATTTCTAAGATTGGGTCAAAGCAGTTGTATTCCGCAGATCAAATGCAATCAAGCTTTTGGTCTGTTCTACCCTGAAGTATTACCCACTTTATGTCAGGAATGTCATGAGAATTGCACCTTCTCTTATGAATTCTTAACGTAGTGATACTTCTCGCCATCATTATTCATTCCTCGGTGTCGTGTTGTCGCAACCGGAATGCCGACAAGTGAATCGTGATGTGTGAAATCAATACTCCTAGCAACCGTGTTGCTTCGTAGTTAATGGACAATAGTTCATTCTTAGCGTGTTGCTATTGAATTATCGTTCTAAGATTTATCGTGCTACCTAGTCCTTATTTCCGGTGCACTCTTCGATCAATGAGTTAGGATTATTCAACCCCTTGCTTATTTGATCATATCGTCTTACTCTGAAAAGCAAGATTGTTCTCGAGCTTAGTAACATATCGGTGGTTCATGATGTTCCGAATATCTTCTCGGAAGTGTTACCAGGTTGTCACCTGACCGCTATGTTGAGTTCGTGATCAAGTTGGTTTTCTTATAAACAACCCCTTCTCCAAGAATCCGTGTTGGATATCCCTGGGCTAGTTGGTTGAGCTAGACAACAACTTGGAGATTTGGAAGATAAAAGCTTGTCTGACTTAGTTCATGTTAAGGGATATCTTTGTGTGTGTGTGTGTGTGTTGAGGAAAGATGATATCTCCATTGATTGGTCCTCGTGATCAGTTGTTGGATCTATTGTCTTGTCAAAACTTGACTTGAGTATGGGCTATCGTCAAGTCAAATCAGAACCAACGATGTTCGTAATGTTGTCCTACTCGTGGTTGATCCTTCGAGCATACACCATTACATCTTTTGGTCTGACCAATGCTATCACCGTGTTCACATGATGGTGGAAGTCCAGTGATATGGAAATTCCGATGAGTTGTTGTTGAGCCCATCAGCAGCATTTTGTCTCCCCCATGATTCATGTTGAACATCAACCTAGTGTTGAAAATTTTGTAAGCAATGCCTTTGTGTTCTGTTCATTAAGCTTATGCTTGGATGGAAGAAGTGACTTCCTCAAATTCATGTGCATTTGGTGCAAGTTGCCGCCGTGAGTTCGAGAAAGATTGTTTTTATTTCCTCTGGTACCATCCCAAGTCAGTCATGCATGTGTGAAGTATGCTATGGTTTGACAGGCTCGCAACCTTCATTCCATATGTATCCCTAGCACACCAAGCCACTAACTGATTTGTTCAAGCGGAAGAAGTTCCTTCATAAGAGCTAATCATATGACTTATGCAAGGACTTCGTTATCCGCGATGATGGTTCCTCACCTAAACTTTGGTAGTGTTTTAGTATAAGACTGCCACGTGGTCACGCTTTGTCTAGGACAGTGTGTTCGCGGGTGTGTAGCAAAACATGCTCATGTTTTGGAGCTTGCTATCGTAGTTCATCTCCCGAGAGTCTTGCAACATTATCTTGTCGACTTGTGTTAGCTTGTGTCACTCAGTCATTGGGTTATATCCTTGGTATCAATTGGAATTTGCCTTCCGTTGCCGAGTTGTCCTATAACTCTAGTTTCCTCTCCAAACTAGGTATGATATTCTTTCGAATTCATTCAAATGATCAATTGTGATTTTCCTTAGGCTGGTATAGAGAGTTTCAATGATCTCTGTATCAAAAGTAATTCTTTTTGCCACTTAAGGGAATAATTCTACAAGTCACCTTCCTCGAGGTGTTCCGTTATGGTATCATGGGCAACTTAACTACTCGTTACTTTGAAACCCCCCCTCACCATCTATTTAAGCGTCGAATTGTTGCCCACCAATTTGAACCTTTGTTATATGTTTCCCATCCATCATCTCTGATGTGTGTTTTGCGTCTAAGCTCAAGGGATGTTTCTACGTCTCATTCCGTGAGTTGATCTTGTGTTCATTAAGATCGATGATCCATTCTTGCGAGGTTGTCTTGCTCTCTTGTTGCCATGTTGGATGAAGTTCTCGAAGGAAAGGATGTCATAATGAATATGAAGCAATGAATCAACATCCTCAAGAAGGGAGATTGGATCATGAAGTTTGTGCCAGTTCCATGTCCCATCTGTCTTCTTACCTCACGTCTTGAATCTCGGGACGAGATTCTTGTTTAGTGGGGGTGAGTTGTCACATCCCTAGTTCTGGTAATGCCTAGTGCTAACATATGGTGTTGCATCATGTCTACTTTACTCAGAAAATTGAAATGGGGATGACAGAACCCCCAGTACCCCATTAATCCAACTAGGATTTACTAAAATCTTTTTCAATGAACCTGAAATGCCCTTCTAAAATGTTCATCATCTTTGCCTTGGTCTTAAACCTCTGACAAAAATGGTGCACATATTTCTAGGACATCATAGGGTCACTGAATTAAATCATACTCTATTTGCATTTGGGCATTTAAATGCTATAGAATATTTTAGATGTCCAAATAATCCTAAACTGAAATGTTCCATGTTGGTTATATGCTAAACAGTGGGCATGAGCAGTTTGGTGATTTTTGAAAGTGCCTAAGCATTTTTAGAAAAGCCACAAAGTTGCAGAAAAATATAAAACAGGAAATAAAATAGAGAAAGGAGAAACGTACCTGGCGGCCTACTACTGTAGTCAGCCCAGCTTCTGAGCAGCCCAACCGAGCCCACCTGGCAGTCCAGCTACCTGGCCTGGCACTGTTGGCCCAGCCCACCAGCGCCACCGTCCTTAAGCTCCTGCCAGGAGGACACCGAGCGCGTGCTCGCCGCCTCCTGGCCACGCGCGCGCCACCTCCTGCCTGCCTGTCTGCGTCCCCGATGTCCTGGATGTCGCCACGCGATCCCCCTCGATCCCCTCTCACTTCCCCTCTCTCACAGGACCTCCTCCCCTCCTCTGTCTCTCAGCCCCAAGCGAGACCGAGAACCGCCGTCGCCGTCGTTCGCCGTAGCCGCAGCCTCCGCCTCCCCTTTGCCTCCCCACCTTGTCCGAGAGCTCCGCCTCATCTCTATCGTCCTCTATGCCGAGTCAACTGACCCGGTGTGCACTGCAGCATCGTCCTCGATGTCGTCTTCAACTTTCAGATACCGGAGATCGTCACCACCGTACGCCATCGTCAGGCCTTCCGCGAGGCCGCTAGGACCTTCTACGGCTTTGCTGTGAGCTCCTACGTCGTCCCTCTCTCTCCCCGTGCTCGATTTCACCACGTAGCCGTCGTTTTTGTCGAACCCAAGAACCCATCGCCGCCGACCGTGTCGCCGCCGTGGCTAGAGCTCACGCGCATCGTGCCCGAGCACGCTACCATTCTCAACACGTCCCTAGCAACCCACTGACACCACCATCCCGCCCAGAGACGCCCAGTAGTGCCAAACCAAGCACGCCCGTAGCTCTGACCGCCGCACTTGTGGTCGCCGGCGTTGATTTAGGCAGCCCCGCGATGCGCCACTTGCACCACCTGACGCGCCTCGACGCGCTGCTTCCGTAGAGCCGAGCCGCGCGAGCTCTCGTCGCCGGAGATGGCCGGACGAGGAGCGCCGCCGCGTCCTGCTTAGCACCGGCGGCTAATCACCATTTAGCTGACGTGGCTGGTTTAGATTAGGTGTTAACTAACCCCCCATGATACGTCTCCAACGTATCTATAATTTTTGTTTGCTCCATGCTATATTATCAACTGTTTTGGACTATATTGGGCTTTATTTTTCACTTTTATATTATTTTTGGGACTAACCTATTAACCGGAGGCAACTTTCTGTATCCACGAGATCCCATCCTGGGGCCTGTTCCAGAGCTCCGCTGGAAGAGGGCCGTCATCACGGAGGGCTTCTACATCATCATAGCCTCTCCGATGAAGTGTGAGTAGTTTACCTCAGACCTTCGGGTCCATAGTTAGTAGCTAGAGGGCTTCTTCTCTCTTTTTGGATCTCAATACAATGTTCTCCTCCTCTCTTGTGGAGATCTATTCGATGTAATCTTCTTCTTTTGCGGTGTGTTTGTTGAGACCGATGAATTGTGGGTTTATGATCAAGTCTATCTATGAACAATATTTGAATCTTCTCTGAATTCTTTTATGTATGATTGGTTATCTTTGCAAGTCTCTTCGAATTATCCGTTTGGTTTGGCCAACTAGATTGGTAGTTCTTGCCATGGGAGAAGTGCTTAGCTTTCGGTTCGATCTTGCGGTGTTCTTTCCCAGTGACAGAAGGGGCAGCAAGACACGTATTGTATCGTTGCCATCGAGGATAACAAGATGGGGTTTATTTCATATTGCATAAATTTATCTCTCTACATCATGACATCTTGCTTAAAGTGTTACTCTGTTTTTAACTTAATACTCTAGATGCATGCTGGATAGCGGTCGATGAGTGGAGTAATAGTAGTAGATGCAGAATCATTTCGATCTACTTGTCACGGATGTGATGCCTATATACATGATCATGCCTAGATATTCTCATAACTATGCTCAATTCTGTCAATTGCTCAACAGTAATTTGTTCACCCACCATAGAAAACTTATGCTCTCGAGAGAAGCCACTAGTGAAACCTATGGCCCCCGGGTCTATTCTCATCATATCAATCTCCATCACTTTAATCTTGTTTTGTTTTTACTTTGCCTTTTACTTTTCACTTTGCATCTTTATATCAAAAATACCAAAAATATTATCTATCAGATCTAACTTCCGTAAGTGACCGTGAAGGGATTGACAACCCCTAATCGTGTTGGTTGCGTTGAGCTCTTTGTGTTGTGTAGGTACGAGGGACTTGCGCATGGCCTCCTACTGGATTGATACCTTGGTTCTCAAAAACTGAGGGAAATACTTACGCTACTCTGCTGCATCATCCCTTCCTCTTCGGGGAAAACCAACGCAAGCTCAAGACGTAGCAAGAAGGATTTGTGGCGCCGTTGCCGGGGAGTCTACGTAAAAAGTCAACATACCAAGTACCCATCACAATCCCTATCTCCCGCATTACATTATTTGCCATTTGCCTCTCATTTTCCTCTCCCCCCAATTCAGCCTTGCCGTTTTATTCGCCCTTCCTCTGTTCAATCTTGTGTTACCATGTGCTTCCTTTTTGCTTGCATCTTCGCTTGCTAAGAGTTTATGGATCCTCATCCACTTGCTAATCTCTTTAAGAGATCCAATTATGATGAACCTATTGCTAGTGAGTTGAGTGCATTAGATTATCTTTATGAGATTTTGCCTAAAATTCGTGAATCTAAAAATTGTGATAAAGTATTTTATGAAATGATTCACGATAGATCTTTGAATAAAAAGCATGATTGCAATGATTTTATTATAAATTCTATTGATGTAAATTGTGCTAATAATATGCAAAACCCTAAGCTTGGGGATGCTAGTTTTGCTATGTCTACTACTTGTTGCAATGATCATGATTGGGGTGATTCTTCTTATGATCTTGAAAAATTATTTAAGCCCCATGATGAATATGAGATTGATAATAGTGTTTGGAATAATATTGAAAGTGGGTTTGGAAGAGTGTCAACTTTAGATCCCACATATTTGGAGCATGTTCAATCTTATGAAATTCTTGAGAAAAGTGGGTTTGGAGAGGTCATGACTTTATTTTATGATAATCTCACTATTTCGGAAGAGTGTCAACTTTGCATACATGTGGATCGTGTTAAGAATATGTTTTCTGATAGCTATATTGTTGAATTTGCTTACGATCCTACATGTAATTATTATGAGAGAGGAAAATATGGTTGTAGAAATTTTCATGTTACTAAATTACCTCTTGTCATGTTGAGATTGCTATCGTCTCTTTCTTCTTCCTTGCATATGCTAATTTTTGCTTGCTATGATAATTTGTTTGCTTATAAAATTCCTATGCATAGGAAGTATGTTAGACTTAAGTGTGTTTGTCACATGTTTTATGGTGCTCTCTTTGCGCTTCAATTCTTGTCTTTCATGTGAGCACCATTGAAATATTATGCCTAGCTATAAGGCTTTAAAGAAAAGCGCTTGTTGGGAGACAACCCAATATTTACCCTTGCTGTTATTCAATAAATAAATTATTTAGCCTCTGTTTTGTTTGTGTTTTTTGTGTTTAATTAGTGTTTGTGCCAAGCTAGACCTATTGGATCTTCCTGGATGATAGTTATTTGATCTTGCTGTAATTTCCAGAAACTTTGCGTTCAGTGCCCGAATTACTAAAAATCATCAGAACGTGATAAAATACTGATTCCAATTTCTGCTGATCAATAAACAAATTATCTAGGTCTTCTAATTTTGGTAGATGTTTTGGAGTTCCAGAAGTTTGCGTTAGTTACAGATTACTACAGACTGTTCTGTTTTTGACAGATTCTGTTTTTCGTGTGTTGTTTGCTTATTTTGATGAATATATGGTTAGTAAAATAGTTTATAATCCATATAGAAGTTGGAATACAGTAGTTTTAACACCAAAATAAATAAAGAACGAGTTAATTACAGTACCTTGAAGTGGTCTTATGTTTTCTTTCTCTAACGGAGCTCACGAGATTTCTATTGAGTTTTGTGTTGTGAAGTTTTCAAGTTTTGGGTGAGTTCTTTTGATGGATTACGGAACAAGGAGTGTAAAGAGCCTAATCTTGGGGATGCCCATGGCACCCCCAAGATAATCCAAGGACACCAAAAATTCAAAGCTTGGGGATGCCCCGGAAGGCATCCCCTCTTTCGTCCACTTCCATCGGTAATTTACTTGGAGCTATATTTTTATTCACCAACATGATATGTGTTTTGCTTGGAGCGTCTTGTATTATTTGTGTCTTTGTTTGTTAGTTTTCCACAATCATCCTTGCTGTACACACCTTTTGAGAGAGCCATACTTGAATTGAAATTTGATAGAATACTCTATGTGCTTCACTTAAATCTTTTGAGCTATGTAGTTTTGCTCTATGCACTTCACTTATATCTTTTGAGCGTTATAATTTTGCTCTATGTGCTTCACTTAGATCTTTTAGAGCACGGTGGTGGTTTGTTTTAAAGAAACTATTGATCTCTCATGCTTCACTTAAATTATTTTGAGAGTCTTAATAGCATGGTAATTTGCTTAATATAAATATGCTTGGTGTTCAAGATATGTGAAATTTTCTTTTGAGTGAGTTGAATACTAAGAGAAGATTGAAGCATGATAATTGTTTTGAGATATGGAGGTGATAATATTAGAGTTATGCTAGTTTAGTAGTTGTGAATTTAAAGAATACTTGTGTTAAAGTTTGTGATTCCCGTAGCATGCACGTATGGTGAACCGTTATGTGATGAAGTCGGAGCATAATTTATTTATTGATTGTCTTCCTTATGAGTGGAAGTCGGGGACGAGCGATGGTCTTTTCCTACCAATCTATCCCCCTAGAAGCATGCGCGTAATACTTTGCTTTGATAACTTCTAGATTTTTGCAATAAGTATATGAGTTCTTTATGACAAATGTTGAGTCCATGGATTATATGCACCTTTTCCCATTCTTACACCATTGCTAGCCTCTCTAATACCGCGCACCTTTTGCCGGTATCATACACCCACCATATACCTTCCTCAAAACAGCCACCATACCTACCTATCATGGCATTCCCATAGCCATTCCGATATATATTGCCATGCAACTTTCCACCGTTCCGTTTATTATGACACGCTCCATCATTGTCATTGACATCGTATTTGTGGCAAAGACACCATACATAATTCTTTCATACATGTCACTCTTGATTCATTGCATATCCCGGTACACCGCCGGAGGCATTCATATAGTCATACTTGTTCTAAGTATCGAGTTGTAATTGTTGAGTTGTAAGAAAAATAAAAGTGTGATGATCATCATTTTCTAGAGCATTGTCCCAAGTGAGGAAAGGATGATGGAGACTATGATTCCCCCATAAGTCGGGATGAGACTCCGGACGAGAAAAAAGAGGCCATAAAAAAAGAGAAAAGGCCCAAATAAAAAATATGAGAGAAAAAGAGAGAAGGGACAATGTTACTATCCTTTTACCACACTTGTGCTTCAAAGTAGCACCATGATCTTCATGATAGAGAGTCTCTCGTTATGTCACTTTCATATACTAGTGGGAATTTTTCATTATAGAACTTGGCTTGTATATTCCAATGATGGGCTTCCTCAAATTGCCCTAAGTCTTCGTGAGCAAGCGAGTTGGATGCACACACACTTAGTTTCTTTTGATGAGCTTTCATATACTTATAGCTCTAGTGCATCCGTTGCATGGCAATCCCTACTCACTCACATTGATATCTATTGATGGGCCTCTCCATAGCCCGTTGATATGCCTAGTTGATGTGAGACTATCTTCCCCTCTTTTTATCTTCTCCACAACCACCCTTCTATTCCACATAGTGCTATGTCCATGGCTCACGCTCATGTATTGCGTGAAGATTGAAAAAGTTTTGAAAAAGTTAGAGTATGAAACAATTGCTTGGCTTGTCATCGGGGTTGTGCATGATTTAAATACTTTGTGTGGTGAAGATAGAGCATAGACAGACTATATGATTTTGTAGGGATAACTTTCTTTGGCCATGTTATTTTGAGAAGACATAATTACTTTATTAGTATGCTTGAAGTGTTATTATTCTTTATGTCAATATGAACTTTTGTCTTGAATCTTTCTAATCTGAATATCCATACCACAATTAAGAAATTTTGCATTGAAATTATGCCAAGTAGCACTCCGCATCAAAAATTCTCTTTTTATCATTTACCTACTCGAGGACGAGCAGGAATTAAGCTTGGGGATGCCGATACGTCTCCAACGTATCTATAATTTTTGATTGCTCCATGCTATATTATCTACTGTTTTGGACTATATTGGGCTCTATTTTCCACTTTTATATTATTTTTGAGACTAACCTATTAACCGGAGGCCCAGCCCAGAATTGCCGTTTTTTTGCCTATTTTAGTGTTTCGAAGAAACAGAATATCAGACGGAGTCCAAACGGAATAAAATCTTCGGGAACGTAATTTTCTCACCGAACGTGATCCAGGAGACTTGGACCCTGCTCCAAGGGACAAAAGAGGCGGTCACGAGGGTGGGGGCGCCCCCCCCAGGGCGCGCCCCCTGCCTCGTGGGCCCCTCATTGCTCCTCCGGCGTACTTCTTCCTCCTATATATATACACGTAGCCCCAAACGATCAGAACAGGAGCCAAAAACCTAATTCCACCGCCTCAACTTTCTGTATCCACAAGATCCCATCTTGGGGCCTATTCCGGAGCTCCGCCGGAAGAGGGCCGTCATCACGGAGGGCTTCTACATCATCATAGCCTCTCCGATGAAGTGTGAGTAGTTTACCTCAGACCTTCGGGTCCATAGTTAGTAGCTAGATGGCTTCTTCTCTCTTTTTGGATCTCAATACAATGTTCTCCCCCTCTCTTGTGGAGATCTATTCGATGTAATCTTCTTCTTTTGCGGTGTGTTTGTTGAGACTGATGAATTGTAGGTTTATGATCAAGTCTATCTATGAACAATATTTGAATCTTCTCTGAATTCTTTTATGTATGATTGGTTATCTTTGCAAGTCTCTTCGAATTATCCGTTTGGTTTGGCCAACTAGATTGGTAGTTCTTGCCATGGGAGAAGTGCTTAGCTTTGGGTTCGATCTTGCGGTGCTCTTTCCCAGTGACAGAAGGGGCAGCAAGACACGTATTGTATCATTGCCATCGAGGATAACAAGATGGGGTTTATTTCATATTGCATAAATTTATCTCTCTACATCATGTCATCTTGCTTAAAGTGTTACTCTGTTTTTAACTTAATACTCTAGATGCATGCTAGATAGCGGTCGATGAGTGGAGTAATAGTAGTAGATGCAGAATCGTTTCGATCTACTTGTCACGGACGTGATGCCTATATACATGATCATGCCTAGATATTCTCATAACTATGCTCAAGTCTGTCAATTGCTCAACAGTAATTTGTTCACCCACCGTAGAAAACTTATGCTCTCGAGAGAAGCCACTAGTGAAACCTATGGCCCCGGGGTCTATTCTCATCATATCAATCTCCATCACTTTAATCTTGTTTTGTTTTTACTTTGCCTTTTACTTTTCACTTTGCATCTTTATATTAAAAAATACCAAAAATATTATCTATCGGATCTCACTTCCGTAAGTGACCATGAAGGGATTGACAACCCCTAATCATGTTGGTTGCATTGAGCTCTTTGTGTTGTGTAGGTACGAGGGACTTGCGCGTGGCCTCCTACTGGATTGATACCTTGGTTCTCAAAAACTGAGGGAAATACTTACGCTACTCTGCTGCATCATCCCTTCCTCTTTGGGGAAAACCAACGCAAGCTCAAGATGTAGCACCCCACAGCCGCTGACATGTGGGCCCAGCGCCCCACTAATTTTAGTTAGTGCTAAAACTAACTTTTTAACCCTGTATCACTGACATGTGGGACCCACTGGTTAGTTTGACCTAGGCTGCCCCGTTGACTCGCTTACGTCATGCTGAGGTAGTGCTGACGCAGTAATTCATTTTCTAGAATTAGTTTAATTCTAGATAATTAGAAAATTCCAGAAAATGTCTAAAACTTCAATAATTCATAGTAATTCAACCGTAACTCCAAATCAAACAAATTATATATGAAAAATGATCAAAAAAATCCAATCTATCCATTTGTACCATTTTCATGCATGTTAGAACAACATAAGGCCACTGTTTAGGACAAATCAAATGAATGGCATTTAAATAACCACATGTGGAGTTTGAATTTGAACTTTGGGTTCAAATCAACTTCATTTAATTGTGTTGCTAGTTGCATTAGCTCAATCAACAGCATATTGCCATGTCATGATCATGCATCATATTGTTGCAGAGCATTCATTGTGTTCTTCCTTGTTTGTCGGTAATTGTCCCCTCTCAGTAGACGGCGTTCCAACGCTGTGATCGTTGACACTGATGAAGAGCTATACTATCTTCAGAAGTGCCAGGCAAGCAAAACTCCCTTGTTCATTCCGATACAATCCCACTCTCTCGCTCCTGCTCTCTTTTACTGCATTAGGACAACAACGTTTCAACTATTACCTGCTGCGGTAGTTGAACCCCTTTCCTCTGCATGACCTGTCATTGCCACGGTAAATAGATGAAACCCACTAGCATGAGTAGGAGTTGTTTGAGCCCTGATGTGCCTACTCATTCATGCTTGTTTGTCATGCCTGCTATTGCTTAGATTTGAGTCGGGTCTGATTCATCGGGGATGAATTGGGAAGTTGTGAACATGTCATACTGTTGAGAGCTAAGTGTGTGAACACGATTTGGTAAAGGTAGCGGTGAGAGGCCATGTAGGAGTACATGGTGGGTTGTCTCATTGCAGCCGTTCTCAGGAATTGAATTCTATGTTTGTGATCCATGAACAGTTACTACCACACATTGGGTTCCGGTCACTCGGCCCCTCTTGGCTTATTAATCAACTCAATCTCTGTCCAGGAGTTGCAACTAGTTTCTGGTGTTTGTAGGTAGTGTTAGTAGTCTACCAAGTGGCACCCGGTACAGGTGGGCTTGGGACAGACTAGGCATAGTGGCACGGTGTACCAAGTGGCACCCGGATGGTGGGCTTGGGAACCCTACACACATCGTTTGGGGCCGTGAGCGACACCCCGGCCGGATCTCCTTGCGGATGG
The DNA here is from genome assembly GCF_018294505.1 of Triticum aestivum. NCBI lineage: Eukaryota > Viridiplantae > Streptophyta > Magnoliopsida > Poales > Poaceae > Triticum > Triticum aestivum. The sequence goes on along the minus strand of NC_057806.1, from coordinate 677,876,832 downwards.
AACCTGAAAGCACAAGTGCTCCCTAGGTGGTTTTGATAATTGATGACAACATATCTCTTGTTGGACTAACATTTCTATCTAGCATGTTTCAGATAAGTTCAACAATGGAGTGGCATGGACTAAAGGTTGTGGGAACTCCTTCAAGATGCTAAGGACAAAGGATTGGCTAAAGCTTCAAGCTCAAGACTCTTCATTTTACATTTTAGTGATCCAAGATCACATTGAGTCCATAGGAAAAGCCAATACTATCAAGGAGGGATGAGGTGTTGCTTAATGAGCCTCTTGCTTCATGTGCTTAATGATATGCTCCAAAATCCTCAGCTACTTTCCCACTTCCACATATGACCTAAACCCTAAGCCAAACTCGGTCATACCGATTCTTTCTATCCGGCGCCACCGAGTCTCACTTGTCATAAGCCACTGCCAAACCCTAGCAATTCGGTTCTACCGATAGGGATCTCGGTCTCACCGAGATGGGATTGAAAACTCTCTGTTTCCCTTTCGTAACTTTTCGGTCTCACCGAAAAAGCGAATCGGTCCCACCGAGATTGCAATGAAAATTCAGTGTTTCCTTTTTGAAACTGTTTGGTCTCACTGGAAGAGCAAATCGGTCCCACCGAGTTTGCCTGACCAACTCTCTGGTTAGCTAATTACCAAAATCGGTCTCACCGAGTTTGTGTAATCGGTCTCACCGAGATTACGTTATGCCCAAACCCTAACCATATCGGTCCTACCGAGTTGCATGTCAGTCCCACCGAAAATCTCTAACGGTCACTAGGTTTACCTTTTCGGTCCGACCGAGTTTGTTGATTCGGTCCCACCGAGATTGGAAAACTGTGTGTAACAGTTGGATTTTGTGTGGAGGCTATATATACCCCTCCACCTCCTCTTCATTCGTGGAGAGAGCCATCAGAACACATACACAATTCCAACTCATATGTTCTGAGAGAGAACCACCTACTCATGTGTTGAGACCAAGATATTCCATTCCTACCATATGAATCTTGATCTCTAGCCTTCCCCAAGTTGCTTTCCACTCAAATCTTCTTTCCACAAAATCCAAATCCTATGAGAGAGAGTTGAGTGTTGGGGAGACTATCATTTGAAGCACAAGAGCAAGGAGTTCATTACCTACACACCATTTGTTACTTCTTGGAGAGTGGTGTCTCCTAGATTGGCTAGGTGTCACTTGGGACCCTCCGACAAGATTGTGGAGTTGAACCAAGGAGTTTGTAAGGGCAAGGAGATCGCCTACTTCGTGAAGATCTACCGCTAGTGAGGCAAGTCCTTCGTGGGCGATGGCCATGGTGGGATAGACAAGGTTGCTTCTTCATGGACCCTTCGTAGGTGGTTGCTTCTTCGTGGACCCTTCGTGGGTGGAGCCCTCCGTGGACTCGCGCAACCATTACCCTTTGTGGGTGGAGCCCTCCGTGGACTCTCGCAACCGTTACCCTTCATAGGTTGAAGTCTCCATCAACGTGGATGTAGGATAGCACCACCTATCCGAACCACGGGAAAAACATCCGTGTCTCCAATTGCGTTTGAATTCTCCAAACCCTTCCCCTTACATTCTTGCAAGTTGCATGCTTTACATTCCGCTGCTCAGATACTCTTTGCATGCTTGCTTGATATGTATTGTGAATGTTGAAATTATGCCTAAACTCCACTTAAACCGAAAAAGCCTAAAAATTGTAACTTTAGCACTAAGTGTCTAATCACCCCCCCCCCTCTAGACACATCTACTTCTAGATCCCACAAGTGGTATTAGAGCTTTGGTCTCCATTGCCTTGGTTTAATCACCATTGGAGGAAGATGGGTGTGTCTACTTTAGGGAGTCTTAGACATAGAGTGCCTATTCTTGATGGAGAGTATTTTCATGAGTGGAAAAATGAGATGCTTGTAATTTTCAATCAATATCATTTGAACAAGTATATTGCTAGCCCTTGTGCACCTCATATTGATCCTTTGCATCCTACCCTAGACGAAGATATTGACATGATTCGCAATCTTAGAACTGTTGAGCTCATCATTAGAGGATTGCCCAAAAATTTGATTGCTAGTTTGCCTACTCTTAATTGTGCCTATACTATATGGAAATTTCTTGAGGAACGATTTCCCGATCATTCCTTGAAAACTTTGGATGAAATTCTCCATAAATCTATTGCCTTGAGTAAGATGAACTCTAGTGATCCTAGTTTTGGTAATTGTCTATTTGAACTTACCAATCTTAAGCATGCTAAAGGAGATGTTGGAATCATTAGTGATATCATATTCGAAGCTATAAGAATTCATAAAAGTGACCACTTTGATGATCATTTATCTAATGAATTACCCTCTCTAGGAAATGATGAGTCACAAGATCATGATGAACATGGATACTATGATGATGATGATGATGATGATAGTGACTTCGATCTTGATGATGCAATGAGACATTTTGGTCTTATGGCAAATCTTCGGGGATATGAATCAGGAGGAAAGGAATGGGTTCTTGATAGTGGATGTACTGATCATATGACCGGAGATGAAGAGATGTTTCGTGAGCTTGCTGAAAATGACGGCCCTCGAAAATATGTCACCTTTGGTGATAATTCAAAGGGTAAAGTGGTTGGCCTTGGTAAGGTGGCCATCTCACATGATAGTTCCATTCAAAATGTCATGCTCGTTGAATCTCTCGGCTACAACTTACTTTCAGTATCTAGACTTGCTGATTTCGGTTTGAATGTCCTATTTACTGAGGTAGATTGCCAAGTATTTCGTCGAGACAATCATAAAATGGTCTTTACCGGTATGCGTAGAGGTGATCTTTACATTGTCGATTTCTCTAAAAAGGCACAACCTAAAACTTGCTTTGTTGCTAAATCCTCAAAAGGTTGGTTGTGGCATAGACGACTAGGTCACGTTGGCATGAGAAACCTTGACAAGCTTATTAAAGGAAATCATATCCTTGGAGTTAACGATGTCATATTTGATAAGGATAGACTTTGCAGTGCTTGTCAAGCAGGTAAACAGGTTGGAGGAAGGCATCCCGTGAAGAACATCATGACCACAAGAAGGCCACTCGAGCTACTTCATATGGATCTTTTTGGTCCCAACGCCTACAAGAGTCTCGGTGGAAATTCTTTTGGTCTAGTTATAGTTGATGATTTTTCAAGATTTACGTGGGTGTTCTTTCTTAATGACAAGTCGCAGGTCCAGAAGATCTTCAGAAACTTCGCTAGGAAGGCCCAAAATCAGTTTGACGTGAAGATCAAGAAGGTTCGGAGTGACAACGGAACGGAGTTCAAGAACGCAAATGTGGACACCTTTCTTGACGAAGAAGGGATTTCACACGAGTTCTCGGCTACGTACACACCTCAACAAAATGGAGTTGTTGAGAGGAAGAACCGGACGCTCATCGAAATGGCAAGAACGATGCTTGATGAATACAAGACGCCGAAGCACTTTTGGGCAGAAGCGGTTGAGACAGCTTGTCACGCAACAAATCGCTTATATCTTCACAAGCTACTCGGCAAGACGGCATACGAGCTTCTCACCGGTAACAAACCCCAAGTTGGATACTTTCGAGTATTCGGCTCAAAGTGCTACATTCTTGATAAGCATCGTCGTTCAAAGTTTGCTCCTAAATCTCATGAAGGTTTTCTACTTGGTTATGGCTCAAACTCTCACACTTACCGTGTCTACAACAATTTCACCCGAAAGGTTGAAGAGACGGTAGATGTGAAGTTTGATGAATCTAATGGCTCGCAAGTAGAGCAATTGCCAATTGATGTAGGAGACAAAGACCCTTCAGAAGCAATCCAAGACTTGTCCATTGGCAAAATTCGTCCAACGGAGGTGAAGGAGAGTACTTCATCCGTCCAAGTGGAAGCTTCTACTTCACGACAAGGTGAACCAAGAATCGACACGGAAGCATCCACAAGTGGGACACACCAAGATGAAGAAGACAAGGAAATGCATCAAGACGAACATCAACAACCTCCTTCTCCACCACGACAAGAGAACGACGACGTCAACAATGAAGAAGGCCAAGAAGAAGAACAAGATGTTCAACAAAGACCCAAGCAAAAGCTCTCACGAGTTCGAGCAAGAATTGCCAAAGATCATCCCGTCGAGCAAATCCTCAATGATATACAAACCGGGAGAATCACTCGCTCAAAAACTCGTTTAGCTAACTTTTGTGAAAACTATTCATTCATCTCTAGAATTGAACCTATGAAGGTTGAAGAAGCATTGGAAGATCCGGATTGGATAAACGCTATGCATGAAGAGCTACACAATTTTGAGAGAAACCAAGTTTGGACATTGGTTGAGAAGCCCGACAACAACCACAACATCATTGGTACCAAATGGGTGTTTCGCAACAAGCAAGATGAAGATGGACAAGTGGTTCGCAACAAAGCACGTCTCGTCGCCCAAGGGTACACACAAGTCGAAGGTATGGACTATGGTGAGACATATGCTCCCGTTGCTAGACTTGAGTCCATTCGCATCTTACTTGCCTATGCTAATCACCATAATATCACCTTGTACCAAATGGACATTAAAAGTGCTTTTCTAAATGGTGAAATAGAGGAGGAAGTTTATGTCAAACAACCTCCCGGCTTTATCAATCCTAAGAAACCAAATCATGTTTACAAACTTCACAAAGCTCTTTATGGTCTTAAACAAGCTCCTAGAGCATGGTATAAATGCTTGACCAAGTTCCTTACTACAAGTGGTTTTGAAATTGGTAAAATTGATTCTACTCTTTTTACTAAAAGGGTTAATGGAGAACTATTTGTATGCCAAATTTATGTTGATGATATCATATTTGGTTCAACTAACCCTCTCTTTAGTGAAAAGTTTGGAAAGCTAATGTCAGAGAAGTTTGAGATGTCTATGATGAGTGAACTCAAATTCTTTCTCGGTTTGCAAATCAAGCAAACTAAGGAAGGTACATTTGTCTCTCAAACAAAGTACACCAAGGACTTATTCAAGAAGTTCAATATGCAAGAATGCAAAGGTATGTCTACACCCATGCCTACTAGTGGACATAATGATTTGACCAAAGATGGTGAACCGGTTGATCAAAAGGTTTATCGCTCTATGATTGGTTCATTGTTATACCTATGTGCTTCACGTCCCGATATTATGCTAAGTGTGTGCATGTGTGCACGATATCAAGCTGCTCCTAAAGAATGTCATCTTAAGGCTGTGAAAAGGATAGTGAGATATTTAATCCATACACCAAATTTTGGCATTTGGTATCCTAAGAGGTCTTCTTTTGATCTTGTTGGCTATTCCGACTCGGATTATGCCGGAGACAAGGTTGATAGAAAGTCCACTTCGGGTACTTGTCAATTTCTTGGTAGATCTCTTGTGTCTTGGTCTTCCAAGAAACAAAACTCGGTATCCTTATCCACCGCCGAAGCGGAATACATTGCCGCTGGTTCATGTTGTGCTCAATTACTTTGGATGACCCAAACTCTTAAAGATTATGGGATTTATGTGAAACATGTTCCACTGCTTTGTGACAATGAAAGTGCTATCAAAATTGGTCATAATCCTGTACAACATTCTCGAACTAAGCATATTGAAGTTCGTCATCATTTCATTCGAGATCATGTTGCTAAGGGTGACATTAATCTTAAGCACGTTCGCACCGATAAGCAATTAGCGGATATATTTACTAAACCTCTTGATGAGAAAGTATTTTGCAGGTTGAGAGGTGAATTGAACATCATTGATGCTTCGAACTTGGAGTAGAAACTCCATTGGATACATGCAAGACATGAGCTTATGACTAATCCATGATATATCTCTTATGATAACTATCTTATGTCTTGGATATATTTGCACCTTGCATGTTGTCTAACCCATGTAGGTGCTTGGTTGAATCTAATTCCATGAGATTGCGACTCACTCACATCTTGAGCAATCTCTACATCACCAAGACTCTACACAATGGTGGTTGAAGACAAGGAAGCACAAAACCATTCAAACATATCCTTTGACAAATTCTATGTTGAGCTTCATGATTGTCATTTTTGGATACACAAGTGCTCTTCCTTGCAAGAACTAACCCATGTAGGTAGATGAACTCAAACTCCAAGTGGTGCTCCCAACTCTTGATGAGCTACATCAACCTTGAGCACCCACACAAGTTCAACTACATGAGCAAGAACCACACCACCACCCAAGGTATGTTATTCCATCTTAGAGAAGCTTTACTCCAAGACATGAGTCAAAGCAACTCAACAAGATGTGAATACATCAAGATGCTTAAACGAAAAATGGTAACCCCATTTTGAGCTTAAACGATGAGTATGACCTATGATCAAGTGTTCTCACTTGACTCCTAAGTCAATATACTCTAACATAGGTGACTATGTCACCGCCCAACTCTAGATGAAGTTCTCTTGTGTTCTTTTCTGTGTTATTGCATTTGTCTCATGCATGTTTATTTTCTTTCTCTTTTTCAAAAAAAACTTCATCTAGATCTTTCAGTTTCTTCTCTTTTCTCTTTGTTTTTGTTCTGCATTTTCTGCATTTAATTCCTTGCAAATCCTTCAGGTAATTCATTGCAAATCTTTGTGAGATCCTACATGTCTAGTGAGCTGAGGTGACAAGTGTTTTTCTCTGTGTGAACTCGGTTTCACCGACTTGTAATTTTCGGTCCAACCGAATCTTTTCGGTGCCACCGAAACATACCACTCGGTGCCACCGACTTCGCAACAGGAAAAACAGTTTGCCACTTGTTCTATATTTCTTCTCATCCAGCTCTACTCAATGAATCTTGTCCTCTACAAGCATCACAGTTTTATCCATTGCTTTGTGCTGAGTCTCAAGGACCAAACCTATACGACGGATTCCAGAAAGCCCTTCTTGGAAATTGATGTCAAAGGGGGAGAGAGAGATCACATCAAAGCTTGTAGGAGAGAGAGATCACATCAAGGGAGAGAAAAAGTCTCAAGGACCAAACCTACAAGAGAGAAAGTATTAAGGGGGAGAGAGAGATTTCCAGGGGGAGAGAATACTCAAGGATCCCAGATGTTTGATGTTCAAGAGGAGAGATGTCACATGTCTTTTTGGGGGAAAGACATGTATTTGCATTAAGTTCTATTCATTTGTATCTTTCAGCTCTGATTTGTTGTTCCTTATCTTCTCCCAATATCCCATGTAAGATTCAGGGGGAGCAAGACACCTAAGGGAAAGAAATCAGTCAAATTCATTGCATATCTTTATTCTTGGGGACATGTTGAATCCAATGTGGTACCTTGTACTCACTCTCTACATGTCATCCCAGTCTTGGTATTCTTGTGGTTTCTTTTGTTTGCTCTGGCTAGTGGATGTACCTGTGTTATCTAACTTTGTTTGTGCAGGTTCATTCCATCCTAAGCCAACTCAAGACCACAAGGTAAGTATATGCATCAAAATCATGAGTATGAGGAGTTCTTGCTTATGTACATACTGTTTGCAAGAAGGACTCATGAGCATGAAGGTATTTTCCTTGATAATCTTTTGCTCTGATGCATATGGCCAAGATACATGTAACACATTGCCTACTCTGTCATGGTTATGCTCTCACATGCCTCTATATTTCATATTTACATGAGTGCATACATGTAGGGGGAGCCTATGCTTGTTACATGTCCTTCCAAAGCTTTACTTGCTGTTCTTTATATCTTTATCTAAAGCTTTGATGTATGTTGCCATCAATTACCAAAAAGGGGGAGATTGAAAGCACAAGTGCTCCCTAGGTGGTTTTGATAATTGATGACAACATATCTCTTGTTGGACTAACATTTCTATCTAGCATGTTTCAGATAAGTTCAACAATGTAGTGGCATGGACTAAAGCTTGTGGGAACTCCTTCAAGATGCTAAGGATAAAGGATTGGCTAAAGCTTCAAGCTCAAGACTCTTCATTTTACATTTTAGTGATCCAAGATCACATTGAGTCCATAGGAAAAGCCAATACTATCAAGGAGGGATGAGGTGTTGCTTAATGAGCCTCTTGCTTCATGTGCTTAACGATATGCTCCAAAATCCTCAGCTACTTTCCCACTTCCACATATGACCTAAACCCTAAGCCAAACTCGGTCATACTGATTCTTTCTATCCGGCGCCACCGAGTCTCACTTGTCATAAGCCACTGCCAAACCCTAGCAATTCAGTTCTACCGATAGGGATCTCGGTCTCACCGAGATGGGATTGCAAACTCTCTGTTTCCCTTTCGTAACTTTTCGGTCTCACCGAAAAAGTGAATCGGTCCCACCGAGATTGCCATGAAAATTCAGTGTTTTTTTTGTAACTTTTCGGTCTCATCGAAAGAACAAATCGGTCCCACCGAGTTTGCCTGACCAACTCTCTGGTTAGCTAATTACCAAAATCGGTCTCACCGAGTTTGTGTAATCGGTCTCACCGAGATTACGTTATGCCCAAACCCTAACCATATCGGTCCTACCGAGTTGCATGTCAGTCCCACCGAAATCTCTAACGGTCACTAGGTTTACCTTTTCGGTCCGACCGAGTTTGTTGATTCGGTCCCACCGAGATTGGAAAACTGTGTGTAACGGTTGGATTTTGTGTGGAGGCTATATATACCCCTCCACCTCCTCTTCATTCGTGGAGAGAGCCATCAGAACACATACACAATTCCAACTCATATGTTCTGAGAGAGAACCACCTACTCATGTGTTGAGACCAAGATATTCCATTCCTACCATATGAATCTTGATCTCTAGCCTTCCCCAAGTTGCTTTCCACTCAAATCTTCTTTCCACAAAATCCAAATCCTATGAGAGAGAGTTGAGTGTTGGGGAGACTATCATTTGAAGCACAAGAGCAAGGAGTTCATTACCTACACACCATTTGTTACTTCTTGGAGAGTGGTGTCTCCTAGATTGGCTAGGTGTCACTTGGGACCCTCCGACAAGATTGTGGAGTTGAACCAAGGAGTTTGTAAGGGCAAGGAGATCGCCTACTTCGTGAAGATCTACCGCTAGTGAGGCAAGTCCTTCGTGGGCGATGGCCATGGTGGGATAGACAAGGTTGCTTCTTCATGGACCCTTCGTGGGTGGTTGCTTCTTCGTGGACCCTTCGTGGGTGGAGCCCTCCGTGGACTCGCGCAACCATTACCCTTTATGGGTGGAGCCCTCCGTGGACTCTCGCAACCGTTACCCTTCGTGGGTTGAAGTCTCCATCAACGTGGATGTAGGATAGCACCACCTATCCAAACCACGGGAAAAACATCCGTGTCTCCAATTGCGTTCGAATTCTCCAAACCCTTCCCCTTACATTCTTGCAAGTTGCATGCTTTACATTCCGCTGCTCATATACTCTTTGCATGCTTGCTTGATATGTATTGTGAATGTTGAAATTATGCCTAAACTCCACTTAAACCGAAAAAGCCTAAAAATTGCAACTTTAGCACTAAGTGTCTAATCACCCCCCCCCCTCTAGACACATCTACTTATAGATCCCACAGAACCCGAATAGGCAATAAACCTGGACGAGAGACTTGTTGGTTAATCTGGTCGTGGCCGACTCCCTCGCCCGGCTTCCGCTTGAAGGTTGCCGAGGTACATGACGTGTACAGGGCGATAAGTGGCGAGAACGTGTGTGAAGAAGTACACCCCTGCAGGGTTATCATTATCTATTCGAATAGCCAGATTCCTCGGATATGGAAACTTGGACCCCTTGCATAGTTCATAGACAAGTGAAAGTGGATACTCTAAAATGCGCAAGATAAGTGTGAGTGCTATGGATGGCGTTCTCGCAGGGAGACGGGAGCGGGTCCATAGTGGTGTATTGGTATGGTGAATTTGTGGACTCGTGTGCGCCACCTCAAAAGAGTTACTTGCAGTCGTAGTTCAGGTTAGCCACTGAGTCAAAGCTGGCTTGCTGCAGTTAAACTCCACCACCCCTTTATTGATACTGATGCATATGTAGTTAGTTCTGATGTAAGTCTTGTTGGGTACATTTGTACTCACGTTTGCTTAATTTATGTTTTTGCAGAGAGACTTCGGTCTCGCTAGTAGTTCCACGTGGACTTCGACGTTTAGCTTGTTAGCTCAGCTACGATCTTGTACCCTTGGGAGGGTCTTGTAGATAGTCAAGCTTCTGAGGCTTCTTCATTTGTAGTTGTCTATACTCAGACAAGTTAAGCTTCCGCATGTGCTTGTTGCTTGTATGCTCTGTATGTTGGGTCATGAGACCCATGTTTGTAATTCTTGGCTCCTCGGAGCCTAATGAAATAATACTCTGAGTCATAGAGTCTTGTTGTGATGCCATGTTGTATTGCACATATTGAGCATATTGTGTGTATGATTGAAATGCTTGGTATGTGTGGGATCCGACAACCTAGTTGTTTATCCTTGGTAGCCTCTCTTATGGGGAAATGTAGTCTTGTGCTTCCAAGAGCCATAGTAGTCCGCTACAGCCCGGTTCACCGGAGTCCTGCTAGCCTAGCACTACTGCTCCAGAACACTTGATTGGCCGGCATGTGATTCACTTCGTTCCTGTGTCTGTCCCTTCGGGGAAATGTCACGCGGTGACATCCGGAGTCCTGCCTAGCCTGCTATAGCCCGGTTCACCGGAGTCCTGTTAGCACAGTGCTACAGCCCAGATTCACACGCTACTGACCGACATGCTCGATGTTGATTCATGTATGCCTGTCCCCGTAAGTTAGTGCCACTTTGGGTTCACGACTAGTCATGTCGGCACGGGTTCTCTGTCGTATGGATGCTAGCGACACTATCATATACGTGAGCTAAAAGGCGCAAACGGTCCTGGGCCATGGTAAGGCGACACCCGTGGGAATACCGTGCGTGAGGCCACAAAGTGATATGAGGTGTTACCGGCTAGATCGATGTGACTTGGAATCGGGGTCCTGACACATCACTGCTTGGTCACTTTGTCAATCCGGTTTTGACCGCGTCACAAGTTATGACCAGCGTCGGCATGGCCGCACTGTTGCTTCTTCAAGCTGATGTCCATCACACCGAACTGCTTCAATACCTCGGCTGGCATGGCTGCTGCAGTGTCTCCTTACCGACCTGCTCCGTTACCTCGGCCTAGACTGGAGGCTTCGCCATCTCTTCATTAGCCTACTCCGGGGGTATTCCTCGGCGAGCCAACCTTTGCCAACATCGTCATGCCGTCGCTTCATTGCCCATTAGGAAATGGGTGTGCGGATCATGTCCCAATTTTGGGAGTAATCTTTCTTCATATTGCTACAACAGATAAAGCAGGTGCTATTAATCCTAATAATTTTTCTTGCTTGGGTTTATTTTTTTGAGGAGTTCTTCTCTGGTTTGTTCCATCATCTATACACAGGTCTGTCAAATGGTGGCCGCATTAACGACAGTCACGTGGTGGTTCGGTCAGTTTCCGTATACAGTTCGGCGAACGCCGAATCCGGAACACGGACCGGCCTGTGAATTCAGGCTTTGCTACGCCTTCACCGCGTCATGCCGATGCCCTGCATCAACATTGACTTCGGCGCCAAGCCACATCTCCTTAAATAAATTATTTTTGCAAAAAGCAATTATGCAAGGATTATATATATATATATATATATTTATATTATTCTTTTTGGATTGCACTATTTTATGTGTGTAGGTGATCGACTTCGACTGCGTCACGCGGTCACTTCGGCAAGCCAACGTCGTCGTCCCAATTGGCATAAATCCGCTCGCATGATCACCTTGTTGATCAAATTGTCATACCGACATGCTCGGTTGCCTGGGGGACTTCGGCATCATCAAGAGGGTTCTACCTCGTCGGGTGTTCGGCGCACGGGCCATATTTCTTTTATTACTCACTTTGCATAAATTATTAATCATGCAACTTTTTAATTTTTTATTATTACTATTATCTCCGGCTTGCACTATCTTCTGTGCATAGGTAAATGATCTGGATTGGATAGCGTTGTCACCTTGGTGTATCGACATACCACGTCACCTCGGCTAGACCGGGGGGTTTGTCATCACTTCATTAACCCACGCCGGGTACTTCGGCATCACACTGCCAGCCTGCATCGGCCGTGCTATGTCGCCACTTCGGAGCGTCGAGCTCTTCGTTCTACCGCCACGGGACCGGCTTGGGGGCTAGGACCTCGTCCCGCCATAAGCTCGGACCGCGTCATCAATGTCGAACACATTAACGTGCTAAGTCGCTTTTATACTCAAAGTTTTAAATTTTTAATTTGTGTTCGGTTCAACCATGCTCACATACGTTATTTGTTAAAAACACTTCTCTTACCCGAGTTAACTAGAGGCTCTTAAATTTATATAAGCCATTTTATAGTAAATGTGTTTTCTTTCTAGTCGTTGCAAAAATCTTTTGCTATCACTCCCTTTTCGACGCAAGTGTGTGGTCAATAACCGGATAGCCTATTTTCTCTCTAATGTCCGCTTGAGTTTAGTTTGCTAAACTGGCCTAATGAGAAGTACTCCGCCTTTGGGATAGGAGGTTGAAGCCGAAGGCTGGCCCACTCGACGTATTGAGATCGGATGTGTCATGTTAAAGGACGACGGAAGCATAAACTAATGTTAAGTCCAATTTTCGGATTGGCACAAAAAAATTGATTTAGTTCGGACGTAAAGTTTCCGCATAAGTTTTTTGGTTTTTTAAGCTTATGGCACTTTTGATCTATTTGTGTGTCTTTCCTTTATGAGGCGGGACATCCTCTTGACCGAGGTACCCTACGTAATAATCCAGCTTGTGAAATCTTTTTCGACCCATAGTTCGGCATTATTCCTGCTGACCTGCACCTCAGTGTTGGGTCCAAGCATAAATCCCGTAGTACACTGCCAGACACTTTTTAAGCATCCACAATATCAACGAGGGGCTGCGACTTGAGCCGAACCCACCAAAAGCCAAGGTACTCCGAGGAGTCCTCGGAAAAATGTTCTCGAATATTGCTTTATATGCATTAGTTTCAAATTGTGTCTTCGGTCAATAGTTGGGTTGCCTGGCTCCTGTGCTTGCCTCCCACGTTCTGCCTTGTTCGGTTAGGTGTGCAAAGGGAGAACCACTGCGATTGTGCTTCCAGCTAGCATGGTTAAGCGCCTCGGTGAAGAAAGCCGAAAACTGACTGTCACAATATGCGTAAACTAGTCAGCGATCCGATGACTATATTAAACTATAAGATCGATAGAGGTCACCCCGAGTTAAATGACGGCGTTCTAACATTGGTCGAAGTGTTTACGGATTGACCTCGACTGTCGTCGAACACTAACCGGGGGCTAGTTACTGGCCTCCCAATTTTAAGCTCCTATGACTAAGTGAAAGTTATAACACCTGCATATCTGATTGCCTCATTTCTGCTATAACAACCGCCTTCGGGCGCCGAGACGTCGGCTAAGGGTTGTTTTGTTATCGTGGAAACACCCTGCGTAGCATCTACAAGGGGGTGGAAGCCGACGATGGGCCACTTTCAACTGATAAATGGTCTCAATGGAGTCAAAATAAACATATCATTAGCGTTTGTATTTAATATACGAAGGCTGCCTTCCACAATCATTGTTATAAAGCCATTAATATGCATCAATTTGACTTAAGATTTTGGCCAAGTTGGGTTGCCTGGCTCCAGTGCTTACCCCTATGTTCCCGATTGTTCTGCTAGGCGGTAACAGGAGCACCTCTGTGATTGTTACTACCGGGTCATCCGAGTTAGTACCTCAGACTGGGTGAAGCCGAAAGCTAGCGATCTTAAAGGATATAATTGGTCGGAAACGACAGAAGTGAAAATTTTGGTTCATTAATACCATAGAGTTCAGGAACTTTCCCCGAACTAAATCCTCAATATTTTCCTCCCACATTGATTGGAGGTGGGGTTTCATGATCATGATCAGCATGGCAACCCAAAGAAAGGAACCGATAGTGGGATTATTTTCTTTGGAAGATGTTTTCATATCTCTCTGCGTACCTTTGTTTATAAAATCGTATGGCCGGATTGCCTTGTTTTCCATAAATCTTTGCCCTTATAACGGATTTATAAAGTAGGACAAACACTCCCCGGCTTATAGCCCAAGGAGGTTGAAGCCGATGGTCGGTCAACAAAGTTTTGTAGAGTGTGGATCCGAGCATTAATGTTGTAAAGTACTTGGATACATAGAATCATTACACATAATTTGTGATTTTACTCTGGATATAGATCCTTAATTCGGCCACCCATGCCCGCATTAAGGGTCGAGGCTACTAGTCTTCGGGCTTATCATTCACTAATATTAAAGGGGCACATCGATCCGCTGATCTAGTGTTGCCACCCGACTAGTGTCTTGGGGGTTACTGCAGTGCCTATTCAATGCAGAAAATTCAGAGTGCTTAATGTTCGGCTGGACCGGACTATGCGCAAACAATTGATCCTCAGGCTGATTTTATGAATCGACCTGAGTCTCAGGGGCTACTAGGGTCAGCAGTTTGATTTTATCCTTCAGGTGCATCCCGAATATTAGGCCAACACGCACCTTGAGGGCTACTGGCTATACATCTCGGCAGAAAATACATAGCACAATTCGGAATCGAATTCATAACAATCAGCCCATGGCCGGGGTGGTGCACCACCTCGGATATAGTCCGGCATTGGTGCTCGACTGCAAAAGATACCTCGGAAGCAGTCCGGCATAAAGCTCGGTTGCAAGTGGCTGGCTCCATAGAAGGCATCTCCGACATTAAGCTTGTTTGAACCCTTTTAACCTTTTCAAGACCAAGGTAACCTATGACACCTCGGATACAGTCCGACGTTGGAGCTCAGATACATTTCAGCGTTGGAGCTCGGAAGCGGTCCGACGTTGGTGCTCGGCTGCAAAAGATACCTCGAGTGCAGTCCGACGTTGGAGCTCGGACGCGAGAGGATACCGCCGCACGGGAAACACTTCAAACCCAAGGTGGGCGTAAATATAACAAGGCATTGATAACGGCCGATAACTTAAAGGGGCTCCTTGGATACCCAACGTGTAAACTCTTAGGATTTACTTCGGTGATCCTCAAGATCAAAGATAAGAAGATTTGTTGAACCAGTTTTCAAGACCGACGACCGAAGATGAAGAATAGTTTGGAAGAATCGAGGAGTGTCCCCAACTTGAAGACCAGTTCAGGGGGCTACTAATGGTGTCCTGGACTAGGGGGTGCTCACCTCATCGTCTCCCGACCAGCTAGATCGGGCCGAGGACCCCCATGGTGGTTCACTTATGGGCCACTTCGGGCAGCCCATGCCGCACACGAGGAAGATTCCACAAGGCTTGATGATCAAGACAAGGACACCTCTCCACCAATGTATTCTACTAGGACTCTTGTTATCCTAGGCCTCCGGTGCATTATATAAGCCAAGGCTAGGCTAGTCGATGATCATTATGACATTATTCATCATACCTCTAGGGCTTAGACTGTAACATATGATCTCGAGGTAGATCAACTCTGTACTTGATACTTCATCAATATAAATAAGAGCGGGACGTAGGGTTTTACCTCCATCAAGAGGGCCCGAACCTGGGTAAAACATAGTCTCCTTTGTTCCTATTACCAATGATCCTAGAATCCAAAGCTCGGGACCCCCTACCCTGAGATCTGCTGGTTTTGACACCGACAGCGCCCGGCGCAATCGCATGCACATGAACATGCTTGATCGTGTGCCAGCCCCAAACACGGGAAGCGCGTGTGGAGGGACGAGGGCAGAGCACCCGGAGGGACGCGAGAGCAGAGCACGCTGCGGCGGGACACGAGCAGAGCGCGCCGCGGCCGCCTGAACCACAAGCAACCGCACGCATAGAGCAGTTGAACATGCAGGAAATGGTCGCCAACAAGCCGGCCAACAGTTGCGTCCCTGCGTAGAAAGCGGCCATGTGCTACTACCTTCGTCTTGCTCTATAGTCCCCTTTATATTTTTGGCCATACTTTTCCCTCGAATTTAAACAACAAAATGTTAATGCATGTTATAAAAATTAAATAATTGGAAACTATGTTCAAATACGAATCCAACTATATAATCTTTGGCGACATGCATTCGTATTTTATTAGTTAAATCATATTTATAAACCAGGATGGGGGTATAGTAGGTAATTAAATCGGAAACGTTTTTTTTATTAACCATATGTGTACGTGGCCTTTCGTCCCCAAAGGTGTTTGAAATTCATTCCCATTTCTTGCATGGGACCTAAGCATGCACCCAAGGACAAAGATTTGATTTTTCAACCAATTTATATGCACTGGAGCATGCGCATGTAGTTCAAATTTGAATTATACACATAAATGCATTGAAAACTTACTTAATGCATAAAAATGTCCAAACGAACCCTGAATAATTCCAATTCTTTTATGATCACTGCAGATAAAAGGTCTAGCAATTCAAACACCATCCATGGCCGTTGTGACTCCATTATGTAATTCAAATTAGGACGAAAAATCAAGTAGATCCCACACAATTTATTATAACCAACCGTGTGAGATGTAGCACAAAATATCTTCGGACCGTGTTTGAATAAGGGACCATGTCTGATGACACTTTGCGCGCCAGTTTTTTGCCTGAAGCGATTCCAAGTTTTCGGCTTCCGTGAAAATATCTACCTCCCCGCCCCCTCCCCCTTACCAAAAGCCACATTTCCCCCCTTTCCACCTTCCTTTCCAAGTTGAAACCCTCACTCCTTGCTTGCAGCACCGCCGCCTCCTCGCCGGCGACCCTCCTTCACGCTGCTCGGCCTCGCCTATCCAGGCAGGTAATCCACACCCGACCCCCATCCTCCTCCTCCTTCCACATCCCACATGCACCGACCACCGGCGCGAGCGCGACACCTTCCACCCAAACCACCAACCCCTCCATCAAATAAGCACCGGCCTAAGCCATGGTGCACGCAGTATAGCCAGGACCTCAAGGAGCATTTGGCAGCGGAGAAGCAAATCGCGGCTGCACATGTGGATGAGGTCGCGATGGCTGCCATTCGTGCCGACCCCCAGATCTTGGAGGAGCACCACGCCGTCGAGGCCACCATTGATGCATCACGCGCCAACGCCGTGACGTGGTTGGCTGCTTTAAACAACAGTTCGTGGTGTTTTCTCGAGGCCACCGTCGGTGCCTTCAACGAAGACTATGAGGTGTTTTCTCAGCGTTCATGTGCTTACCTCATCTCGAGAGCCAGCAGGTTGGTGCCCGGAGCGGCTCAGGCAACTCACCACTACAATGAGGGAACCCACGATGCGGAGGCCTCGCCCTCTTCCATGTCCAAGGAGCCAATCGTCATCGATATCTCCGACAATGAGGAGTAGCTTGTGTTATTAGCTCACTATAAGGACCCATGTTCAGTTTGCTAGCTACTGCATTTCCTTAACAAATTCTAGTGAATTGTGCTATCTACTTTTACCATGCAATCTTTTCCTATAGTGTATATGTTCTATATGTCGTGCAATGTGGTGTTCAATTAACTGCTTGGTTCAATTCTGTAAATGTGATGTTCAATTCTTCAGGGTGCAATATTTCCATGTTTTTTAGCATACTTGGTTTGGTTAAATGTCTGATCTTCTATTAGGAGTATGTTATATTGTTCAATTGGTGTTTAGTTAACTGCTTGGTTCATTTGTTGTGGCTTGGTTCACTTGTCGTGGTGTTTAGTTAACTGCTTGGTTCAATTCTGCACTGCGATGTTCAATTGTTGTGGCTGCATTCTGCTATTGTATACCATGTGAGGAATAAATCGAATTTGGCTATACTAAATACATGAGAAACAAATACAATTGCTATATTTCCAAGTTGTTAAGCATGCTTGGTTTGGTTAACTGTCTGATCTTCTATTAGGAGTACGTTATATTGTGCAATGTGGTGCTCAGTTAATGTTTGGTTCATTTGTTGTGGTGTTTAGTTAACTGCTTGGTTCAATTCTGCAATGTGATGTTCAATTGCTGTGGCTGCATTCTATTATTGTATACCATGTGAGGAATAAATCGAATTTGGCTGCACTTAATACATGAGAAACATATACAAGTGCTATATTTCCAAGTTCTTAATCATGCTTGGTTTGGATAAATGGTTTTCCATGTGGCTTGCATTAATCTGATGAATCTGCAATGTGCTTATTTTTCATCAACATATTTTACTGATAGCATGCGAACCCTTACTTAACCTGATGACTAACTACCTTATATGTGTTGCAGGGAAACAATGGGAAGCACTGAGGTTTACAAGATGGTACTAACTATTATACCTTGCCTTTTTTTTATTCCTTTGCCCCATTTCCAATATAGAGAAGATATTTATGCACATCCTTGTTTTCAATGTTCACTAATGATTACCTCTCAAACCACCTCTATGGTGAGGAGGCAAGGAAAGTTTTCATACAACACCCACGGTTCAATATTGAAGTGTTCCTGAAGAGGTCGAAGGATGGACGGTCAATCATCCACAGGCACTGGCCTAAAGTTGCAAAGACGTTCAACATGAATGAAGACTCAATATTCGCCTTCCGCTTTAGCAGTTTTCGAGATGAGATGCATCTCTCTATGTACCGTATATGATGCTAATTTTGAAAGGTTCTAGATGTTGCATGTGAAACTTGTTGCTGGTGCAGTTGTGTAAGCTATATCATGTTGTACTCCGATGTGTTTCAATTATGAAATCCTGCTTCCTTAATATGGAAATGAAATATATTACGTGCTTAATATGAAGGTCAATTAGATTAGTAAATGGATAATTAATAATAGGGCAATTAGCCTGCTAATTGGCCAATTAGCTTGCTAATTGGGTTTTCCTATTGCAAACGGTTAATGAGAAAATACCGTGGGCGATGACCTCAGGCAACGCACATAGTTTCTAGGAATAAACCGTGTTGGATCGATGAACAATCACACACGACATTCTCTTCAAAACTGTTTGCGTTACGCCACCTTGCGCAAACATTTTCCTTGTAGCGACTATGTAGGATGTATATACGAACGGAAATGTTTAGCGGGGGCAGACTGTGTGGGATGTACTTGCGACCGGAAACGATTTCACCGTATAATTGTATTTTTTTAGCACTATTGTACGTATTTCCATATTTGAGCGCTCGTCGGTCGCACACGACCTCATTTGTCGAGCGTGTGTGCCAGGAGGACATATCCCCAATGGTTTCTGGGTCGTGTGGGAAGGACCCCCCTATCGCCCACACTCACTTGGCGTCGGTTCCGAATGCCGTCGTGGAAAGGGGTTAAAACTGTTTGTTTAGGACCGACGCGTACCAATGTACATCGACATTTGCCAGAGAGCCATGGTGTCGTGGTGTTCGAAATTCATCCCCATTTCTTGCATGGGACATAAGCATAAATCCATGGACACATATATGATTTTACAACCCATGTTGGTGCATCGGAGCATGTGCATGTAGTTCAATTTTGAATTGTGCACCTGAAATGGCTAGAAAACCAATTTAATGTATAAAATGTCCAAACGAACCCTGAATAATTCCAATTCTTTTATGACACACATATAGTTGCATGTTCACTACAGATAAAAGGTCTAGCAATTCAAACACCATCCATTGTCGTTGTGACCCCATTATGTAATTCAAATCAAGATGAAAAATCAAGTCGATCCCACACAGTTTATTATCACCAACCGTGTGAGATGGAGCACAAAATATCGTGGAGCAGCGTCGGTGTATAGTACGCCTATGGCTTACGCGAGAAGTTGCATCAGCTACAGTCCACAGCCTCCGTGTCAAGCACACTAGCTCGCTCCCCAAATATCATTTCACTGTTCAATCATCGCCGGTGAAAGATGGGGACATGGACCCGCGTCGTGAGGGCAACTTCGGCGGCCCACTCCGGCGAGAGCGCGGCCGTAGCCGCCATGCGCGTGCTAACAAGGTGCATAAGCGCAGCCGCAATCTGGGACCGGGCGGCCAAGGCAGCCCAACCGGCTGTTGTTGCTTCTCAGGTGGCGGCAGCAACATCTGCCTCGGGGATAGCAACTGGAGAGAGCGGCACAGTAGTTGTCCGTTCCGCAGCGGCGGCCTTAGCTCTAATGGAGGCCGGCCACGACCATCTCGAGGCCGCCCACGCCTAGCTCAAGGCAGGCCACCGCACAAATTGGACGAAGCTTCTCTGACAATGGTCGACAACCCACGGCCGAAGAGTTGGCAATCACTGATAACGTTGGAGCAGCCGTCCATTCCTCCGCTGCATACCTTGCGACGACGGAGCCCGTCCAAGCCCAGATCGTGGCCGCCCATGCCCAGCTCGTGGCGGCCTTTTCCAAAGAGATGGCGGACGCGGATGGCGAGATGCTTGCCGAGTATGGTGCGATGGATGCCATGGAGCCCCTTCCCCAGGAGACCGTTGGGCGCGAGCTGGACAAGGAGGCAGCGACGGAGATCGACAAGCACCAGCCATAGTAGTGCTCTTTGTTTTGTTTAATTAAGAGTGTTGGTGAGGGAGTCCTGGATTAGGGGGTCTCCGGACAATTGGACTATATCCTTTGGCCGGACTGTAGGACTATGAAGATACAAGATTGAAGACTTCGTCCCATGTCCGGATGGGACTCTCCTTAGCGTGGAAGGCAAGCTAGGAAATACGGATATGTAGATCTCCTCCCTTGTAACCGACACTATGTAACCCTAGCCCCCTCCGGTGTCTATATAAACTGGAGGGTTTAGTCCGTAGGACAATAGACAATCATACCATAGGCTAGCTTCTAGGGTTTAGCCTCTATGATCTCGTGGTAGATCAACTCTTGTAATACTCATATCATCAAGAACAATCAAGCAGGACATAGAGTTTTACCTCCATCAAGAGGGTCGAACCTGGGTAAACATCGTGTCCCCTGCCTGCTATTACCATCCGCCTTAGACGTACAGTTCGAGACCCCTACCCGAGATCTGCCGGTTTTGACACCGACATTGGTGCTTTCATTGAGAGTTCCACAGTGTCGTCACCATAAGGTTTGATGGATCCTTCGATCATCGGTAACGATGCGGTCTAGGGTGAGGTTTTCCTCCCCG
This sequence comes from Triticum aestivum, assembly GCF_018294505.1. Taxonomy (NCBI): domain Eukaryota; kingdom Viridiplantae; phylum Streptophyta; class Magnoliopsida; order Poales; family Poaceae; genus Triticum; species Triticum aestivum. The sequence goes on along the minus strand of NC_057806.1, from coordinate 677,855,879 downwards.
GACAGATCTTTTATTCGGCGGCTTCACGTTGCGGGCCAATTCGCTTGGCCATCTAGAGCAGATCGAGAGCTACGCCCCTGGCCATCAGGTCAGATTCGGAAACTTAAACTACACTACCGACATCCGCGGAGACTTGATCTTCGACGGATTCGAGCCCATGCCACGTGTGCTGCACAGTCACGATGAGCATGACGTAACTCTGCCGTCGGACAGTATTCGGGAGATCACATCTGCAACTTCTCCGGCCATCAATTCAGAGCGAATTGCGGCATCCGAGAGCGGAGGGATAGACCCCGCCATGGAGGCCACACCCTCAATGGCGATAGAGTCGGATACTGACTTCACCCCTTACGAGAACCGTGCCGCCGAACCACTGGATTCGTCTCCGGCCACGGACTCCGAGCCGCCTGCATCCGCGCCCATCGAATTTGATTGGGCGCCGATCATGGAGTTCACCTCCGTGGATATCTTTCAACACTCGCCTTTCGGCGATCTACTAAATTCATTGAGGTCTCTCTCCTTGTCAGGAGAACCTTGGCCGAACTATGTCCGGCTATAATGGGATGGCGGACAACGAAGAAATTCGCTGCCCACCCACCACCCACTTAGTAGCCACTGTCGACGATTTAACCAACATGCTCGACTTCGACTCCGAAGACATCGACGGTATGGGCGATGATGCAGGAGACGAACAGGGTCCACCACCCACAAGCGCTGGACCGCCACCTCGTCGTATGATATATACATGGTGGACATTCCCAAAGAAGGCAATGGCGACGAGACAGCAGAGGATGACCCCTCCAAGAAGCAACCCAAGCGCCAACGTCAGCGGCGTTGCTCTAAGTCCTGCCACAGCAAAAGTAGTGATACCGGCAAAGGAGATAATAAAACTCCAGATAGTGCCGAAGACAACCATAAACCCCTCTAGTACGATGTAGAGCGGGAGGATGAACAAGCTAGCCCTCCAGAGCAGGCGGCAGATGGAGAACCGAAGGAGGACAATTATATGCCTCTCTCCGAAGACGAGGCGAGCCTCGGCGACGAGGAATTTATTGTGCCTGAGGATCCCATCGAGCAGGAGCGCTTCAAGCACCGACTAATGGCCACAACAAATAGCCTGAAGAAAAAGCAACAGCAACTTCAAGCTGATCAAGACTTGCTAGCAGATAGATGGACCGAAGTACTTGAGGCCGAGGAATACGAACTCGAGCGCCCCTCCAAGAGTTACCCAAAACGCAGGTTGCTACCTCACCTAGAAGAGGAAGCATAGAAACCTCCATCACCGGTGTACGATGCGGCTGACCGGCCACCGCGTGGCCAAGACAGAAAGGTGTTTCAGCCTGAAGTTCAGCCTGCACCCCGCCGCAACTCAATCAAAAATACCAAGGCCCGGGGCAACACACGGGACCTGCGAGACATATTGGACAGCAGAGCAAAACTCGCAAGGTCAATATACGGGTCACGGGCGCGCGCGCCAACACGGGACGATGATCGCCGCGCCGGATACACCAAAGATAAATCCGGCCAGGCCGAATACAGCAGACAAGACTCATATGAACTGCGTCGTGATATAGCCTGGCACAGAGGCGCCGCACACCCCCTATGCTTCACTGATGAAGTTATGGATCACGAATTCCCGGAGGATTTTAAACCCGTTAATATCGAATCCCATGATGGTACAACAAATTCTGCCGTATGGATCGAGGATTTCCTCCTTCACATCCACATGGCTCGCGGTGACGATCTACACGCCATCAAGTACCTCCCACTGAAACTCAAAGGACCAGCTCAGCATTGGCTCAATAGCTTGCCAGCAGACTCCGTCGGCAGTTGGGAGGATTTGGAAGATGCATTCCTTGACAACTTCCAGGGCACTTATGTGCGACCACCGGATGCTGATGACTTGAGCCATATAACCCAGCAGCCAGGAGAATCGACAAGGCAATTCTGGACACGGTTCCTAACCAAGAAAACCAAATTGTTGACTATCCGGATGCAGAGGCCCTAGCGGCATTCAAGCATAACATCCGCGATGAGTGGCTTGCCCGCCACCTTGGCCAGTAGAAGCCGAAGTCTATGGCAGCCCTCACGACACTCATGACCCACTTTTGCACGGGCGAGGATAGCTGGCTGGCTCGCAGCAACAACACATCAACGAATCCGGGCACTTCGGATACCAAAGATGCCAACGGCAGACCACGTCGTAACAGACCAAAGCGCCGTAACAACGGCGATAACAACGATGATACAGCAGTCAATGCCGGATTCAGAGGCTCTATATCTGGTCAGCGGAAAAATCCATTTAAAAGAAGTACTCTGGCTCCGTCCAGTTTGGATCGCATACTGGATCGCTCGTGTCAAATCCATGGCACCCCCGACAAGCCAACCAATCACACCAACAGAGAATGCTAGGTGTTTAAGCAGGCTGGCAAGTTAAATGCCGAAAACAAGGACAAGGGGCTGCATAGTGATGAGGAGGAGGATCCCCAGCCGCCGAACACGGGAGGACAGAAGGGGTTCCCCCACAGGTGAAGACGGTGAACATGATATACGCAACCCACATTCCCAAGCGGGAGCGGAAGCGTGCACTAAGGGACGTCTATGCGATGGAGCCCGTCGCCCCAAAGTTCAACCCGTGGTCCGCTTGTCCGAGCACCTTTGATCGCAGGGACCACCCCACTAGTATCTGTCATGGCGGATCCGCTGCACTGGTCCTAGACCCCATCATCGATGGATTTCACCTCACCCGAGTCCTTATGGACGGCGGCAGCAGCCTGAACCTGCTCTATCAGGATACAGTGCGAAAAATGGGTATCGATCCCTCGAGGATCAAACCCACCAAAACCACCTTTAAGGGCGTCATCCCAGGTGTAGAGGCCCATTGCACGGGCTCAATCACACTGGAAGTGGTCTTCGGATCACCGGACAACTTCCCAAGTGAGGAGTTAATCTTCGATATCGTCCCGTTCCACAGTGGCTATCACGCACTGCTCGAACGAATAGCATTTGCAAAATTTAATGCAGTACCGCATTACGCATACCTCAAGCTCAAGATGCCAGGACCTAGGGGGGTCCTAACAGTAAATGGAAACACAGAACGCTCGCTCTGCACGGAAGAGCACACTGCAGCCCTCGCAGCAGAAGCACAAAGCAGCCTTTTAAGGCAAAACACTAGTTCGGCGTTCCAGCCCCCGGACACCTTCAAGCGAGTCAGGAGTAAACTGCAACAGGATCGCCTAGCACGTTTAGAGCTCGCCTATCAATTCGCCCCCCGTCCCAGTCCCAACCAAGCGACAAAATCCATGCCGCGCGTACATAATTATGCACTGAAAATACCATGGACATGGGCGGGGACACGATCGGGGCACGTCCCACAATGCGGCTTAACCGCCCTAGGGGGTGTATACCTTTATCATTTCTTTTCTCTTTCAGGGCCTAACTCTCTGGAAGCCCTTTCCGGCAGTACGATTGCCGGACACATTACGGGAAGGAACAACCAAGGCGGCAAGAAGCTAAGATGTACAGGGGAACCCTCAGGTGGTCTCTAATATTAATCGATATACCCGCTTTCTACTATCCATACACAGCTTGCCCTTGGATAGGACATGTCAAATAGTCCCACTTTCTGCTTCTTGCACTACTTGTACCAGTACGCTTCGACGTATTATTTAAATAATAATGCATAGCATTAGTCTATTATTGCATTATTTATCCTTTTTTCTCTTATATGTCCATTTACGACAATTCGCACCCATATATTCGGGTACAGTCAGTACGCCAGGGGCTTTTATTTACCTCATAATACGGCACGAGAAGTCCGAACACTTTCGACAGTGCGGCACCCCGAACTTATAGCACTATATGCATGAGCTCCGAATCATGTCTTGGGTCAATAGTTGGGTTTTCCTGGCCCCCATGCTTTGGTACCTTACGTTCTGCTATATTGGCTAAGGTAGCAGTGGGAGAACTACTCCGATTGTGTCCCGGTTCTTCCGGATGAGCACCTCAGTAGAGAAAGCCAAAAACTGACTGTCATGATAAGGCGAGAGACTGGTCGCTGTTCGAGAGGTCTCAAGTCCTTAAAGACTTTTTTCGCTTCAGGCGAGGAGTTGGCCTTGTCCGGCTTAGGCGTGTATAGCGCCCCAAATTCGGCCTTCCGAATACTAGGGGCTTCGCCAAAATTTAAAATTGTAGACTTCTATGGCTAAGTGAGAGTGATAAAGCCTTATAGTATGATTGCCTAGTTCGTTGCGCTGAACACCTCCCTTGAAGGACCCAAAATTGGGGTAAAAAGTGCTCAGGTTTATCCCGAACACCCCAGTACTAGTTACATGGGGGCAGAAGCCGATGACTGGCCAACTCTCAGATTTATAAACGGCCGCACAGAAGGTAATATTTTAAATTAAAAAAGCGTTGCATAGCGCAGATGAACTCGTTTCACATTACAGGATCACATGAACATGTTCGTTCAAAAATTACATCCTTGGCGCATTCATCCGCCACAAGGCGGGAACCCTTCAGGACACTCTCATAATACATCTCGGGGCAGCGATGCTCCTTGCCCTCTGGCGGCCCCTCCTTCACCAGCTTCACGGCATCAGCTTCGCCTAGTGCACCTTCGCCCGGGCAAAAGCCCTGCGCGCACCCTCGATGCAGATGGACCGCTTGATGACTTCAAGCCGTGGGCAGGCATCCACAAGCCGCCTCACCAGACAGAAGTAGCTGCCGGGCAGGGGCTTGTCGGGCCACATCCAGACTACAAGGCCCCTCATGGCCTGTTCGGCCGCCTTGTGAAGCTCAACCAATTGCTTCAGCTGGTCGCTCAAGGGCATTGGGTGTTCGGTCCCAGTATACTGAGACCAGAACAACTTTTCCGTCGAGCTCCCCTCCTGAGCTCGGCAAAACTCCGAGGCGTCCAGTACACTGCGGGGAAGATCTGCGAACGCTCCTGGAGAGCTCCGAACTCGGGTAAGAAAAAGGATAGTTTCCTTCACATGCTTTCTTTGCATAATAAATGCCTTACCCGCTGCCATGTTCTTCACCGCATCAATCTCCTGGAGGGCCTTGTGGGCTTCAGCATTGGCGCTCCGGGCGCTTTCAAGCGCCTGTGCAAGCTTGGACTCTCGCATCTTAGAGTCAAGCTCCAAGGACTCATGTTTCTTGGCGAGAGCCTCGAGCTCTTGCTGCACCTCGCCTACTCGGGCTTCTTGTTTTTCTCGCTCACGGCGCTCCTTGGCCGCTTTGTTTTCGGCCTCGGACAGCGCCTTCTTCAGGGTCACCACCTTGGTCGTGGCCCCTGACAAATTCATGGTGATCCTATTATTTTACAACCAAACTTCTTTTTAAAAGCGTAGACAAGGTATTGCTTACCTTTGCTCTCCTCGAGCTGCCTCTTGGCAAGGCTGAGCTCGTTCTCGGACCGCTCCAGGTCCTGCTTTAGTACAGAGACCTCCGCAGTACGTGCGGCAGCGGCCAGCAATGAAGCCTGCACATACACATAGATATATTCTGATTAGACTCCTGAGTCATCATTTGATCCTCTATTCGGCCTTTCTTCTCGAACGCCGAAAAGAGCATCAGGGGCTGCTATCTATGCGGTAATACTTTCTTATACTTTGATTGCTTACCTTAAAGCCTGTTAGGAGGCTGGCGCAAGCTTCGGTCAGTCCGTTTTTGGCGGACTGAACCTTCTCGATCACCGCACTCATGATAGTGCGGTGCTCCTCGCTGATGGAGGCGCTGCGAAGCGCTTCCAGCAAGTTGTTCGGTGCCTCTGGATGGACAGAGGACACCGGCACAGGCGGCTGGCCCCCCTTAACGGGGGATTGCCTGCCGGAGTCTGGAACCATCAAAGGTTCCGGCGCGGTGTTCGACTGGGGGCCGAACTTAGAGCTCGTGGGAGTTTTGCTCCCTTTGTACCCAGGGTCCGGGAGGTCGCCTCGAGGCGCCCTCGGGACCACCTCCCCTCGGCTTGGTGCCTTTCGAGACAACACCTCGATGTTGTCCGTAGGGCGAGGGGTGGAGGCGGTCGGAAGAGAACCATTGTTCATATCCAATGAGTCCAATGAACCGCTCGACGAGGATACGTCGAGATGAGCTCGGGACGGACTACATAATCATGTTAGGCATGAGGAAAAGCAGTGCAATAAAACATACCATGAATTACTATGGTGTCTGGATACTTACGACTTCGCTAGGGGCTTGACCCTGAGTAGCCACTCGTTGCCACTGTAGGCGGCCGTCGTGGAGCAGTCCGGAGGGAGGGTCCTTCCCTTCTTGGACCCTTCGGCCTCCCCGGTTGGGTCGGCCTTCCTCTTCTTGTCTCCCCTGGCTGGGGGGAGAGAACTTTCCTCCTCCTCCTCCTTGTTTTCGTGGGAAGAGTGAGCGTCGGAGTCATCGGACAATGAGTCCGATACGACCTTGCGCCGGAGACCCTTTCGGGTCCCCGGGACCTTCTTCTTGGTCTTCTTCACCGGCACCTCGTAAGGTGCCAGAGCCAACATCTCCATTAGGAGAGCATCTGCGGCATCTTCAGGCAGGGGCTGGGCAATCGAGATGCTCCGCTGTCTTTATCCAGTCCTGTTAATGGCATAGGAGCTTAGATCCTACACATCATTCAATTGGTGCAAATAAATACCCTGTGAGATGCAAAAACTTACCGGATTGGCATGGCGGTTTGCGTTGAGTCTGCGGTCCTCGGTGAGGGAAGGAGGTACCTTAGTGCCCTTGAACAGCACCCTCCTGACATCGTTATGCATCATGTCGTAGAGCTCTCACAGCGTCTGGTGCTGGGCCAGGTCGAACTCCCACAAATTGAATGCTCGTCGTTGACATGGGAGAATCCGGTGGAAGAGCATGACCTGCAACACATTGACGAGCTTGATTTTCTTGCTCATCATGTTCCTAATGCAGGTCTGGAGTCCGGTCAGCTCTACCGAAGAACCCTAGGACAGTCCCTTCTCTTTCCAGGAAGTGAGCCGCGTGGGGATTCCGGATCGAAATTTACGGGCCGCCACCCAGTTGGTGTCGTGCGGCTCGGTGATGTAGAACCACCCCGATTGCCACCCCTTTATAGTCTCCACATAGGAGCCTTCGAGCCAGGTGACATTAGGCATTTTGCCCACCATGGCGCCTCCGCACTCTGCTTGCTGGCCGACCACCACCTTCGGTTTAACATTGAAGGTCTTCAGCCACAGGCCGAAGTGGGGCCTGATGCGGAGGAAGGCCTCGCACACAATGATAAACACCGAGATGTTGAGGATGAAGTTGGGGGCCAAATCATGAAAATCCAGCCCATAGTAGAACATGAGCCCGCGGACAAACGGGTGGAGGGGAAATCCCAGTCCACGGACGAAGTGGGTAAGAAAAACTACCCTCTCATGGGGTTCGGGCGTAGGGATGAGCTGCCCTGAATCTGGCAGCCGGTGCGCGATATCCGTGGCCAGATATCTGGCTTCCAGCAACTTTGTGATGTTCTCCTCCATGACGGAGGAAACCATCCACTTGCCTCCCACTCCAGACATGCTTGGAGTGGTTTGAGAAGAAAAACGCGAACTTGGGCGCTGGAGCTCGAGTGTGCAAGGATGGGTAATCAAGGAGGAATAAGGCATGGGAAAAAAGGGTGAATCCTTGTCCCTTTATAGGGGCGGAAGAAGCGATGCGCCTCCCCACCTGCCTGGTAAAATCACTTATTCCCCAAATGCCGTAATTGATGGCACGGTTGGGTTACCCACGTCCGTATTGATGAGAATCTCGTAATAAGGGGGACACGATCTCTACTTTGACAAGACGTGTCAAGAAAACCGCCTCGCGTTATGTGCGGTGCTGGTTGAGAAAAACGGTTCGAATAATGACCGGGCCATGACGTGATGTCATGCTGTCAAACATGTCAGCAGATTAGATTTGTGGAAATATTATTCTCTCTACGGTGGTATGTGGAACTTGTTTTGCAGAGCCAGACACTATTCTGGTGTTCAAAATCTTCTATGGAGTATTCGGAGGAGGAACCTGCCTTGCAATGCCGAAGACAGTACTGCGCACTGCACTCATCGTCATTGAAGCCTGGTTCAGGGGCTACTGAGGGAGTCCTAGATTAGGGGGTCTCCGGACAGCCGGACTGTTGGAATATGAAGATACAAGATTGAAGACTTTGTCCCGTGTCCAGATGGGACTCTCCTTGGCATGGAAGGCAAGCTAGGCAATACGGATATGTAGATCCCCTCCCTTGTAACTGACTCTGTGTAACCCTAGCCCCCTCCGGTGTTCATATAAATCGGAGGGTTTAGTCCGTAGGACAACAGGCAATCATACCATAGGCTAGCTTCTAGGGTTTAGCCTCTACGATCTCGTGGTAGATCAACTCTTGTAATACTCATATCATCAAGAACAATCAAGCAGGACGTAGGGTTTTACCTCCATCAAGAGGGCCCTAACCTGGGTAAACATCGTGTCCCCTGCCTCCTGTTACCATCCGCCTTAGACGCATAGTTCGGGACCCCCTACCCGAGATCCGCTGGTTTTGACACCTACAGTTGGTCTTTAATTTGTTAGAGTAATGTTTGGGTCAGCTAGCTCTGATTAATTGCTGAACTTGCTTGATTAAGAAGTGTGGGTGTGCTGTAGTCTCCTTTGTGTACCCAAATTATGCAATGATGTGGATGACCACTATAACCAGGGAAATTCGATCCAAAAATTTTTATGTTCAAACTCATCACACACGGGTTAAGCTTTCTGAATCGTTTGTGATGTTCACATATCGTACACAGTTCTGAATAAGGGACCATGTCTGATGACACGTTGCGCGCTGATACGTCTCCAATGTATCTATAATTTTTGATTGTTCCATGCTGTTATATTATCAATCTAGCATGTCTTATAATCATTTTATAGTCATTTTATATCATTTTTTGGTACTAACCTATTGACATAGTGCCAAGTGGCGGTTGCTATTTTTGCATGTTTTTTACATCGCAGAAAATCAATACCAAATGGAGTCCAAATGCAAAAAAACTTTATGGAGATTTTTTATGGACCGGAAGACACCTGATGGGCCAAGGTTGCATCTGGGGGGCGCTCCGAGGAGAGCACAACCCACAAAGACGCGCCAGGAGGCCCAGGCATGCCCTGGTGGGTTGTGCCCATCTCGGGTGCCCCCAGGACCTCCTCTTTGCTCTATAAATACCCCCGTATTCCATAAACCCTAGGAGAGTCGACGCAAATAAATTCCGGCCACCGCAGAGTCCAGAACCACCAGATCCAATCTAGACACCATCACGGATGGGGTTCACCACCTCCATTGGTGCGTCTCCGATGATGCGTGAGCAGTTCTTTGTAGACCTTCGGGTCCGTAGTTACTAGCTAGATGGCTTCCTCTCTCTCGTTTGATTCACAATACAATGGTCTCTTAGAGATCCATATGATGTAACTCTTTTTGTGGTGTGTTCGTTGGGATCAGATGAACTTTGAGTTTATGATCAGATCTATCTTTTTATATCCATGAAAGTATTTGAGTTTCTTTGATCTCTTTTATGCATGATTGATTATAACCTCGTATTTCTTCTCTGATAGTTGGGTTTTGTTAGGCCAACTTGATCTATTTATCTTGCAATGGGAAGAGGTGCTTTGTAGTGGGTTCAAACTTTCGGTGCTTTATCCCAGTGACAGAAGGGGAACCAACACGTATGTATCGTTGCTATTAAGGATAAAACGATGGGGTCTATCTCTACATAGATAGATCTTGTCTACATCACGTCATCGTTCTTATTGCATTACTCCATTTCTTCATGAACTTAATAGACTAGATGCATGTTGGATAGCGGTCGATGTGTGGAGTAATAGTAGTAGATGTAGGCAGGGGTTGGTCTACTAATCTTGGACGTGATGCCTATATAATGATCATTTCCTGGATATCATCATGATTATTTGAAGTTCTATCAATTTCCCAACAATAATTTGTTCACCCACTGTTTGCTATTTTTCTCAAGAGAATCCACTAGTGAAACCTACGGCCCCTGGGTCTCTTTCTCATATTATTTTCCTTCGCGATCTACTTTTATTTGCCTTTTATTTTCAGATCTATTAAACCAAAAATACAAAAATACCTTGCTGCAATTTATTTTATTTGGTGTTCGATCTATCAATATTTGTAACTTTCTCCGGTCAACGCACCAATTTCTAGCACCGTTACCCGAAAGGGATTGACAACCCCTTTAACACGTCGGGTTGCGAGTGTTTGTTATTTGTGTGCAGGGGCTGTTTACGTTATGTTGCTTGGTTCTCCTACTGGTTCGATAACCTTGGTTTCATATCTGAGGGAAATACCTACCGCCGTTGTGCTGCATCATCCCTTCCTCTTTGGGGAAATACCGACATAGCTTAAAGCGACATCGAAAGGAATTTCTGGCGCCGTTGCCGGGGAGGATCTTCAACATATACCAGGTTCCTAATCACAAATCGCATCTCCTTGCAATTTACATTATTTTCCATTTTTCTCTCGTTTTCCTCACCCCCACTTCACAAAAATTTGCCATTTTATTCGCCCCTCTTTTCCGTTCGCCGTTTTCTCGTCGGATCTATCCTTTGCTTGCAACCATGAGTTACTTCGGTATGGCACCAACAGATGATGGCCTAACTCCTAAGATTGGACGTACGGGCAATTTGGATGCTAAAACTTTTATCTTGGGGCAAGGGAATGTTATGGGAAAAGAAAGTATTCAAGAATTTTTCAATTGTGTTGGAAATCTAAGTCTTGATGATGCTCCTATACTTAAAACTACTAGATCTTATGCGGATGCTATTTCAGCACTAGTTCTGAAACTTGAAAGTAAATTTATCCGTACCCATCCTACTTTGCAAAGATCGTTTTTTGAGCTCCCCATTATAAAGAACCCTAAGGCTAAAAAGTTGGCCACTCTCGTTCTTATGAATGAGTTTGACTATATCATATAGGAAGCTAGGGAAATCTTTGATTTTTATGGTATGAATCATGAAAAGCCTGTGATAGATGAAATTCTTTACAATAGTGATTATATGTCAAGACATTTGCTTGGGGACAATAAGATCTTTGATGAGAATCTTAAAAAGGAAGTCCCAATCCTAGATGTAATTCAACAAGTTTGTAATAACGTTAATCAACATTACTCTTGGATTGTTGCCGGAAATCAATAAGGTTATGATAATGGGCAACTTAATAGTGCTAAGGTTTCTATGGATAATATGTTTTATGTTGTTTTTACAAAACCTCATGATGAAAATACCTCTAAGGGAATTAGGAAGAAGGATGACAAAACGTATTTCCTTGCTTTATGCCTAGCTAAGGGCGTAAAACTATAGCGCTTGTTGGGAGGCAACCCAATGAATTAAATTTATTTTTGATTTTTGATTTTTGTTCTTGAGTGTTTGCAAAATTATGCTACTGTTATGACTGTGTTTTTTATGTTTTAATTAGTGTTTGTGCCAAGTAAAGCCTTTAGGATCTTCCTGGGTGATAGTTGTATGATCTTGCTGAAAAAACAGAAAGTGTTACGCTCACGAAAATAATTCTCATTTTTAACCAGAAAGCAATAAAATACCCATTTTTTGCAATGGATCAATTTACAAATTTCTCAGGTCTTCCTAAGTTTTCAGAATTTTTGGAGTTACAAAAGTATTCAAAACCGCCAGATTGCTACGGACTATTCTGTTTTTGACAGATTCTGTTTTTTTTGCGTTGTGTGCTTGTTTTGATGGCTCTATGGTTTTCTTTGATGAGTTTCTGCCATAGAAAAGTTGGAATACAGTAGATATAATGCAAGAAAAAAAATATGAATTGGTTTGAAATAGCACTTATAGTAGTGATTTATTTTCTTATACTAACGGGTCTTGAGGGAGTCCTGGATTAGGGGGTATCCGGACAGCCGGACTATGTCCTTTGGCCGGACTGTTGGACTATGAAGATACAAGATTGAAGACTTCATCCCGTGTCCGGATGGGACTCTCCTTGGCGTGGAAGGCAATCTTGGCAGTACGGATATGTAGATCTCCTTCCTTGTAACCGACTCTGTGTAACCCTAGCCCCCTCCGGTGTCTATATAAACCGGAGGGTTTAGTCCGTAGGAACAACAATCATACCATAGGCTAGCTTCTAGGGTTTAGCCTCTTCGATTTCATGGTAGATCAACTCTTGTACTACTCATATTATTAAGAACAATCAAGAAGGACGTAGGGTATTACCTCCATCAAGAGGGCCCGAACCTGGGTAAACATCGTGTCCCCTGCCTCCTGTTACCATCCGCCTAGACGCACAGTTCGGGACCCCCTACCCGAGATCCGCCAGTTTTGACACCAACATTGGTGCTTTCATTGAGAGTTCCTCTGTGTCATCATCATTAGGCTGGATGGCTCCTTCAACCATCGATAGCTATGCAGTCCGGGGTGAGACTTTTTTCCTCGGACAGATCTTTGTATTCGGCGGCTCCGCACTGCGGGCCAACTCGCTTGACCATCTGGAGCAGATCGAGAGTTACGCCCCTGGCCACAGGTCAGGTTTGGAAGCATAAACCACACGGCTGACATCCACGGAGACTTGATCTTCGACAGATTCGAGCCCTTGCCGAGTGCGTCGCACGGTCACGATGAGCATGATTTAGCTCTACCATCGGACAGTGTTCGGGAGATCGCACCGGCGACCACTCCGACCCTCAATTCGGAGCCAGTTGCGCCATCCAAGGACGGGTGGATACACCCCGCCACAGAGGCCGGGTCTTCAGTGGTGATCGAGCCAAATACCGACCTTACCCTTCACGGGATCCGTGACACCGAACTGTCGGATTCTTCCCTGGCCACAGACTCTGAACCGCCTGCGCCCGTGCCTATCGAATCCAACTGGGCGCTGATCATGGAGTTCACCTCCGCGGATATCTTTCAGCACTCGCCCTTTGGCGACATGCTGAACTCATTAAGGTCTCTCTCCTTGTCAGGAGAGTCCTGGCCGAACTATGGCCGGCCAGATCGGGATGTGGACGACGAAGAAATTCGCCGCCCACCCACCACCCACTTAGTAGCCACTGTCTATGATTTGACCGACATGCTCGCCTTCGACTCCAAAGACATCGACGGTATGGACGACGATGCAGGAGACGAACAGGAGCCACTACCCACAGGGCACCGGATGCCCACTTCATCATATGATGTATACATGGTGGACACACCCAAAGAAAATGACGATGAGGAACGGAAGGACGCAGCGAAGGATCGTTCCCTCAAGAAGCAGTAAAAGAGGCAGCGTAAGCGCCGCTTCAAATCCCGCCTCGGCAGAAACAGCAATCATATAGACCCAGCTATAGAGCAGGGTGAGCCAGTGGACGACAAACACGACATTGAACCACCGTCCGACCACGGCAACACGGAGAATCAAACCGAACAACCCGACTCCGGCGAAGATAACAGTCCGGATGACATCACACTGGATAGGCACCCGGAGCAACAGAATACCCATCAAAGGCTTGTTGCCACTGCGAGGAGTCTGAAAAAGCAGAAGCAAAGGCTCAGGGCTACACAAGACACACTCAGAATTAGATGGAGTGAAGTACTCAACACTGCAGCAAAGTACGGTGGTAGTCGCCACACAAAGAGCTACCCGAAGCGAAAGCTGCTACCTGAATTTGATGAGGAGGCCTTAGATCCCCCGCAATCAAAAAACAAAACAGCCATCCGGTCGGTTAGACGACCTCGTTGCCAACATAGAGCGGCAAACGACGCCGCACACAAGCCAGTACGCGATCCATGTGAGGGCTCGCATCAAAAGGATGGCGCAACTAGATCCATCTACGGGCCAAGCAAGCGCGCACCAGCACGCAATGCAACACAACAAAAATCTGAACACCACAGTACACCCAAATACAGGGGTGCCGCACACCCCCTATGTTTCACCGATGAGGTGTTGGACCATGAATTTCCAGAGGGATTCAAACCCATAAACATAGAGGCGTACGACGGAACGACAGACCCTGGGGTCTGGATTGAGGACTACATCCTCCATATCCACATGGCTCGAAGAGATGATCTCCATGCCATCAAGTACTTACCCCTCAAGCTCAAAGGGCCAGCTTAGCACTAGCTTAAAAGCCTCCCCGAAAACTCCATTGGAAGCTGGGAAGAGCTCGAGGACGCTTTTCAGGCAAATTTTCAAGGGACCTATGCCCGACCACCGGATGCAGACGATTTAAGTCATATAACTCAACAGCCCGGAGAGTCAGCCTGAAAGCTTTGGAATAGGTTTCTCACTAAAAAGAACCAAATAGTCGACTGTCCGGACGCCGAAGCCTTAGTAGCTTTCAAGCACAGCGTTCGAGACGAATGGCTTGCCAGACACCTCGGCCAAGAAAAGCCAAGAACAATGGCAGCATTAACAAGCCTCATGACCCGCTTTTGCGCGGGCGAGGACAGCTGGTTAGCCCAATATAGCACCAGCGACCCAAGTACATCCGAAGTCAGGGACGGAAACAGGAAGCCACGACGCAGCAAAGACAAGCGCTGGAATAAAGAAGACAGCCCGAAGAGCATGGCAGTAAACGCCGGATTCAGAAGCTCTCGGCCAGGTCAGCAAAAGCTGCCCTCCAAAGGCAACAGAGATGAACCGTCGAGCCTGAACAAGATTCTAGACAAACTATGTCAGATCCATAGCACCCCCGATAAACCTGCAAATCATACCCATAGAGAATGTTGGGTCTTCAAGCAGTCTGGCAAACTCAATGCCGAACACAAGGGGCAGGATACACCAAGCGAAGACGAGGATGAGCCTCGCAAGCAAAGCACTGGGGAACAGAAGAAATTCCCACCAGAAGTCAAAACAGTAAACGTGTTACACGTGATGAAGGGGAGAAACAAAGTGGCATTCCTAGAGACACATGCCCCAGGACCTATCACCGTGGAGTTCTGCCACTGGTCGTCCCAACTGATCACCTTTGACCATCGGGATTACTCGGCAAGTATCCGGCATGCAGGATGGGCTGCCTTGGTGTTAGACCCGATAATTGAAGGATACCACTTCACACGAGTCCTGATGGACGGCGGCAGTAGTTTAAACCTGATATATCAGGACAAAGTCCGCAAAATGTGGATAGACCCAACAAAAATTAGCCATAGCAATACTACCTTTAAAGGAGTAACGCCAGGCCAAGAAGCCCATTGCACGGGCTCCCTGCTACTAGAGGTTATATTCGGCTTTCTCGATAACTTCCGCAGCGAAAAGTTAACCTTCCACATCGCTCCGTTCCAAGGTGGCTATCAAGCACTACTCGGACGCAAAGCTTTTGCTCGCTTTAACACAATACCGCATTACGCTTCTCTCATGCATAAGATGCCCGGTCCACGTGGCATCATTATAGTAAATGGAAATATTGAGCGCTCCTTGCGCACGGAAGACCGTGCGGCTGCCTTGGCAGCCGCACACTAGACGGCCTCACCAACTAGAGCATCTGACAGGTCATTAAGACCATGGACACGGTTAGACGAGTCCGGTGTAGCTATATATAATTGATATAGGTTTGATGGCTATACCCCTATAACAACACAAGGGGCTCAACGCGTGTAAACAAGTGACAATTAGGCTCAACTTTACTCATCTTGAATTGTACATGGTTTATTTAGTATAACCTACCTTTTTGCACGGCAACTTTTCAACTAAGTTCCTCTCTTTTTCAGATGACCATCGTGCTACACGCGTCCAGGATACGGCACAACGAAGACACAGGCGCAGACGTGCAGTAGGGACTTGTTCCAAGGATTCTTTTTAGATTAAGACGTAAACCTTTTTTACTGTCTCTTGTTGATACACATCCCCCGGATTCTCAGTACAACTGAGAAGGATGCTGACGTATTGGCATGTGGCCACGTCAGAATATTGCACGTACCTAGACACCAGGGGCTTATTACAAAGGGCAATGTTTAGCCCGGTTTACATCATAAAGACCGAATACCTTAGGGAGTGTTCGGCGTCGCGAATTTGGCCTTATATGCATCAGCCCCGAATCATGTCTTTGGTCAAATGTTGGGTTTACCTGGCTCCTGTGTTTTGCTGCCTTACGTTCCTCTCTATCAACTAAGGCGGCACCAGGAGAACTACTGCGATTGTGCCCTGGTTCATCCGGATGAGCACCTCAGTAGAGAAAGCCGAAAACTGACTGTCAAGATATAGCGTGAGACTGGTCAACCACTCGATGACCTAGCGGAATCTTAGGGATTCCTCCGCCTTAACGAAGGGCCGTTTCCCGGCCAGGCATGTACGCGCCCTGAATTCGGATGAGCGCGGAGCCACCAGGGGCTATATAGTAGCCCCACTGTCAAACTCCTCTGGCTAAGTGAAAGTGTTAAAGCATTATAGTCTGATTGCCTAGTTTGCTGCGCTATCACCTCCTTAATGGACCAAGACGTTGGATCAAGTGTGAACATGCGTCTTCTGCGAGCACCCCCGCATTATACGCGTGGGGGCTGAAGCCGACGACCGCCATCTTTCAGGTTATATACATATATACATACACAGCCGCACAGGAGGCATCATAGTACTTCTGGGAAAAAGTATAAATACAGCCTTGATAAACTCAATAAAACATTGTTTTTACAATGGAATACATGTCACTCAAACATAATATTCTTCGAGCACTGAGCCTCTATCGAACGAGCGCCTTCAAGAACTTCTTCAAAGTAGTGCTCGGCAGCCACTCGGCCTATGGCCAAACCCTGTGCCGAAACAGTGGTGGCATCCATCTCCGCCCAGTATGTTTTGACACGGGCAAGGGCCATCCGCGAGCCTTCTATGCACGCCGACCTCTTTACAGCATCGATGCGTGGCACAGCACCAAGGAATTATTGCACTAAGCTAAAGTAGCTATTCGGCCTTGGCCCTCCCGGCCACAGATGATCCACAATGGACCTCATGGGAAGTCCGGATAATCTATGGAGCTCGGCCCACTCGGCCATCTGCTCATTCAACAGCAGCGGACGGACTGGAGCATGAAACTGTGACCAAAATAGTTTTTCCACTTCGTGATCTTCCTGATCCTTGAAGTACTCGGCCGCATTAGCAGCACTTGCAGCCAAATCCACGTAGGCGTCCGCAGAACTCCATAGCCGGTCCAGAGGTGCATACTTCGGATCCCCAAACTTAGTCCGCAACAAGAAGGGCTTCCCAGATACAATGTCCGCAGCTTGATGCAACTCCACCTTCGTCGCTCTAATTTTGGAGCGGGCTTCCTTGGCAGCCACCCAGGCCTTTTCCAGGTCTGTCGCCTTCGCCCGTTTTTCTTATTCAAGAAGCTGGTAACAGTCAGCAGCATCTTTTAACTCTACAGCCATCTTGGCTATTTTTTCTCTGCTCTCGCAATGCACGGCCTGTTCGGCCCTTAACTCTTCGGCCGCCGTTAAAGCGGCTGCATTGCTACTCCTTGCTTGCTCCTTGGCTCGGGCAAGCTCTGCCCAAAGGGTCTCCACGGTGGCAACTCCATCTGCAGTCAAAACATATCAAAGATACTGGCATCATACTGCTCTTATTATGTGACAATCACCAGAACAATCACTTACCCTGTGCCTCGTCAAGCCGCTTGTTAACAAGCACGATGTCGGCATCTGCCGCATCCAGTTGCCGCCTTAGTTCGGTAAACCCAGCAGTTCGGCTAGCCACCGGAGCTTCAATCACCTACACATAAAGGCAGTCTGGATATTACCTGGGACTATGATCCTCAGTTTGCCGCCGTTTTCGACGACAACCAGAGTCTCAGGGGCTACTATCTACACAGGGCACATCTAAAAATGTGCGGTACTGTCAAAAATGTACATCATTTCGCGTACCTCAAAACCCATCAGTGGACTCATAAACGCTTCCTGCAACCCGCTTTCGGCGGACGAAATCCTTTCAATCATCGTACCCATCAACGTGCGGTGCTCTTCTAAGATAGCCGCTTGCTCTAGTAGATCCCTCAGTACGTCCGACCGTACACCAGACGGTACCGGACTCTTTCGATTGCTCTCTTCAAGAGCCGGATAGTAAGGACTTCGGGTGGCCATAGGATTGCCTTCTGGCCTTGCCGGATCAGGAGAAACCCTCCGCGACTGTCACATCCCTACTTCTGGTCTCCTCTGGGTTAGCTAGTCTTGTGTTGCATCATATTTAAATTTCTCTTAAACCTGAAATGGGGAGCAATAAACCCCAGCACCCCCCTGAAAATACCAGGTTCAACTAAAAAACATTTCAATGAATCCAAAATGCCCTTCACAAAAGTTCATCATTTTTGAATTGGTCTAGAACCTCTCCCAAAAATGGTGCACATTTTCTAGGCCATTCTGGATTTTTGAATTAAATTATATAGTATTGCATTTGGGCATTTAATTGCTAACAATATTTTAAATGCTCAAATAATCACAAACTGAAATGTTTGATGTTGGAAATATTCCAAACAGTGACATGGAGCAGTTTCATGATTTTTGGAGATACCCTTTCATTTTTAATAAAGCCAAACACAATTACAGAAAATAGAAAACATAAAAGGAATGATAGAGAGAGGAGAAAACCTTACCTGGCGCTTACCTCCTGGCAGCCCACCTGGCCCAACTCAAGCTGGCCCAGCCCACCGCAGTCGCCACCGTCTTCAACCTCCTGCCAGTAGGCAGGAGGGCGTGTGCCCGACGCGCGCCAGAACGCGCGCGCCACCTCCTGCTTGTTGTCGCCTTCCCGACGTCGCCCTGGAGATGCCACGCACCTCTCTGCCTCTCTCTCGCTCTCTGGTTCTCTCCCCCCCCCTCGCTCCTCTGATTTCCCTCCCCATGGCCGAGCATGCCCACCGCCACCGACGTCGTTCGCCGCGGCCAAAGCCACAACCCCGCCTCTCCGTCATGTCTAGAAGAACCGCCCCGTCGCCCTACTCCTCCTCGCCGAGCCGCATGGGTCGGGAAGCCCTGCTTCATCCTGAACGCCGCCGTCTTCTTCCGTAGGATCCGGCGATCCCCGTCGTCGCTTTGTCGTCTGCAGGCCTTCCCCGAGCCCGACGAGTACTTCAATCGACGTGTTGTGAGCCTCCGGTCACTTTCCCCCTAACGTCGCATCCTTTTGCACACCGTAGCTGTCGTGTTCATCGAGGCCGAAGCTCACCTCTGCCCGAGCTCGTCGCCGGCATCACTCTGGTGACCCTTTGGTCATGCTAGCATGCCCAACAGCCTCATTAGCACGTGCAGCTGCCGTAGATGCCAAGAAACGCATGCCTTGCTCACCGTAGCGACGAATCCGTCGACGCCCGAGCTCCGGTTGCCGCTGACCTCGGTATCATCGTCGTTTCTGGCCGCCCCAGCAGGTGCTGCTTGCACCGTTGGATGCGCGCGTTCTCTAGCAACGCGTAGATGCCCTCCGCCACGGGTTTGGTCGCCCATGGGCGAAACCCGAGCCGTTCCGCCGTCACTGACCTCGCCGGCGGCTAACTCCGGCTGTGCTGACGTGGCACAACCATTAGCAGCTAATTGCGCCATTAATTAACCTCCAGTGAAACTGACAGCCGGGCTCCACATCCTAACTAACTGGCTAACAAAACTAGATTAAGTTTAATCTAATTACCCTGGACCCACGCGTCAGCATTGACTGTGCTGACGTGTCCATTGACCAGGTCCCACCTGTCATTGACACTAAACAGCACTGTGTCACTGACCAGTGGACCCCACTGGTCAGGTTTGACCTGGACCGTGCCCCGTTGACCTGCTGACGTCATGATGATGTCAGGCTGACGCAGTAATCTATTTTCTGGATTATAAATAAATCAGAAATGATTTATTTATTTCAGAAAATATCCTAAACTTCTAAAAATCATATAAAATCAACCGTAACTCCAAATGAAATAAATTATATATGGAAAATTATCAGAAAATTTCAAGGAATCCATCTGTACCATTTTCATGCATGTTAGAACAACTTAAGGCCACTATTTAGGACAAATCAAATAAATGGTATTTAAATAACCACATGTGGAGCTTGAATTTGAACTTTGGGTTCAAACCAACTTCATTTAATTGTGTTGCTAGTTGCATTAGCTCAATCAACAACATATTGCCATGTCATTATCATGCATCATGTTGTGCATTACATTGATTGTGTTCCTTCTCTGTTGCCGGTGGTTGTCCCCTCTTGATAGACATTGTACCGATGCTGTGATCGTTGACACTGATGAAGACCCAATGATATCTTCAGAAGTGCCAGGCAAGCACAACCCCCTTGTTCATTCCGATACAATCCCACTATCTCGCTCCTGCTCTCTTTTACTGCATTAGGACAACAATGATTCATCTGTTACTTGTTGCGGTAGTTGAACCCCTTATCCTCTGCATGACCTATCATTGCCACAGTAAATAGATGAAACCCACTAGCATGAGTAGGATTTGTTTGAGCCCTGATGTGCCTACTCATTCATGCTTGTTTGTCATGCCTGCTACTGCTTAGAGTTGAGTCAGGTCTGATTCATCGGGGATGAATTGGAACAGTGATGAACATGTCCTACTGTGTGTGGGCTAAGTGTGTGAACACGATTTGGTAAAGGTAGCAGTGAGAGGCCATGTAGGAGTACATGGTGGGTTGTCTCATTGAAACCGTTCTTAGGAACTGAGTTCTGTGTTTGTGATCCATGAACAGCTACTACCACGCATTGGGCCCGAAACCAATGGACCCTCTCGACTTATTAACTGCCCTTGCCCTCTGTCTAGGAGTTGCAACTAGTTTCTGGTGTTTGTAGGATATGTGTTGGCGGCCGTGTGTAGTGCTGACCCTAGGGGTGGGCTATGATGCGGTAGATACACCGTGGCACGATGTATCGGGCGCCCGTTTGGTGTCTCGGGAACCCTACACACATCGTTTGGGGCTGTGAGCGAAACTCCGGCGGGATCTCCTCGCGGATGGAACCCGAATAGGCGATAAACCTGGACTAGAGACTTGTGTGGTTAGTCAGGTCGTGGCCGACTCCCTCGCCAGGCTTCCGCTTGAAGGTTGCCGAGATACACGATGTGTACATGGTGGTAAGTGGCGAGAGCGTGTGTGAAGAAGTATGCCCCTGCAGGGTTATAAATGATCTATTCGAATAGCCGTGTCTGTGGTAAAGGACTTCTGGGTTGCCAATAACAGCTCATAGACAAGTGAAAGTGGATACTCTAAAATGTGCAAGATAAGCGTGAGTGCTATGGATGGCCTTCTCGTAGGGAGACGAGAGTGAATCCATAGTGGTGTATTGAATGGTGAATATGTGGACTCGTGTGCGCCACCTCAAAAGAGTTGCTTGCAGTCGTAGTTCAGGTTAGCCACTGAGTCAAAGTTGGCTTGGTGCAGTTAAACTCCACCCCCCTTTATTGATACCGATGCATATGTAGATAGTTCTGATGTAAGTCTTACTGGGTACATTTGTACTCATGTTTGCCTATTCTATGTTTTTGCAGAGAGACGTCAGTCTCGCTAGTAGTTCCGTGTGGACTTCGACGTTTAGCTTGATACCTCAGCTACGATCTTGTGCCCTCGGCAGGATCCGGTAGATAGTCAGGCTTCTTAGCCTTTTTCATTTATAGATGTCTGTACTCAGACATGTTAAGCTTCCGCATGTGCTTTGATTTGTATGCTATGATTGTTGGGTCATGAGACCCATGTTTGTAATATCTCGCTCCTCGGAGCCTAATGAATAAATATTTGAGTCGTAGAGTTATTTTGTGATGCCATGTTGTATTTACACATATCGAGCATATTGTGTGTATGATTGAAATGCTTGGTATGTGTGGGATCCGACAATCTAGTTGTTTATCCTTGGCATCCTCTCATATGGGGAAATGTAGTCTAGTGCTTCCATGAGCCATAGTAGTCCGCTACAGCCCGGTTCACCGGAGTCCTGCTAGCCCAGCACTACTACTCAGGACACTTGACTAGCCGGCATGTGTTTCACTTCGTTCCTATGTCTATCCCTTCGGGGAAATGTCACGCGGTGACATCCGGAGTCCTGCCTAGCCTGCTACAGCCCGGGTTCCCCGGAGTCCTGTTAGCCCAGTGCTACAGCCCGGATTCACACGCTGCTGACCGACATGCTCGATGTGATTCATGTATGCCTGTCCCCATAGGTTGGTGCCGCTCTTGGTTCACGACTAGCCATGTCGGCCCGGGTTCTCTGTCATATGGATGCTAGCGACACTATCATATACGTGAGCCAAAAGGCGCAAACGGTCCCGGGCCATGGTAAGGCGACACCCGTGGGGAATACCGGGCGTGAGGCCGCAAAGTGATATGAGGTGTTACCGGCTAGATCGACGTGACTTGGAATCGGGGTCCTGACAGCGTTGGTATCAGAGCCTGACTGCCTGTAGAATTACCAAGCCAAACTGGTCGAAGTTGTGTCTAGAACTGCTTTAGTTATATAAGGGAATTGATTGTGGAACGGAACGTAAGGCTCTTTTTACTCCTTTACCTTATGTCCTTCTGATCTGAGTCAACCTCTTCTTTTCTACGGGGATTAAGAACTAGGCCTTCTCATCTATCTATCAGGATGACGTGTTACTAAATCGTAGTTTCCTAGGATTGTTGATTTTAAGCCTCAGTTCAGTTCCTACTACTTCCATATGTTCATAGCTGGCCTCAGAACCTTGATATTGTGTTGTTGAGTGGTTATGCCACCATTTTGCAGGATGTCTCAAATCTTTTGAGCATTTATAGCCGTTATGCTATCCGAGTCATCCCAGGTCTCCAAATAGTCTGATGCAATTGCAAACCCCTTCCTCCTGTTCCTGATGTCCATTTGGGCCAGATTAATCACACTAATCGGTGAGTTGAGGTACTCTGTTGCCTCGACATATATGTTGGTGCTATTTTTATGGCCCTAGGTGTTTTAGGGAGTCACCTAGTGATCTAGCCATGTTTTGTATCCCCAGCGTGTGATTCTGGCCATTATTCTCGAAAGCATCCCGTGATGCCATGTAGTAGTAGGTATTCTATTCATGGGTTCTTGAACCCGAGATTCACCCTACTTACCTCATGTTGATAGTGTTGCTAGTTCCTTTAGGATATTAGTAACCTTTGCGATAGTCCTCGAGGTTTGTGGTACATCCTTCTTCCAATTATCATGAACCATTCTTGGCAGGAGTTCTTTTGAACCAAAAGGTCACGACCAGAGTGCTCCTGATGAGTTCTCCATTCTATGTTGTGACTCTGCCGACCCTACCTTTCTGCATGGGTTATCCAGAAGAAATATGTTGAACTTGTTCGACATACTAATCTATGCATCCACAACTCAGAAAGTTATATGTTCCTTTGAGTTGTCCCCCTTCCGTTATATTCCGACCTTCATCTATCAATTGATAGTCAAGAGTATGTGAGCATTCGTTCATCGGTGCCTATTATTCTTGTGGTCCGTCGAGCCGTTCTATTTCAGATTGACTAGGAAAAACAAACTCCAATACCTCATCCATTTCTTGGACTGGTCAAAGTGGTTGTATTCCGCAGATCAAATGCCAATCCAGCTTTGTTCGGTTCTACCTCAGAGTATTACCCCCTTTATGTCAGGATTGTCATGAGAATTGCACCATTTCTTATGAATTCTTGATTTAGTGATACTTCTTGCCATCATTGTTCATTCCTCGGTTCCGTGTTGTTGTAACCGGAATGCCGACAAGTGAATTGTGATGTGTGAATTCAATACTCCAAGCAACTGGTTGCTTTGTAGTAAATGGACAATATTCTCATTCTTAGCGTGCTGGTTATTAAATCATCATCCTAAGATTGATCGTGCTACCTAGTCCTTATTTCTGGTGCACTCTCCGATCCATGAGTTGGGATTGTGTCAATCCCTCACTCTTTCGGTCATATCGTCTTGCCCTGAAAAGCAAGATTGTTCTCGAGCCTAGTAACATATCGGTGGTTCATGATTTTCCGAAAGTCTTCTCGGAAGTATAACCAAGTTGGCACCTGACCGCTATGTTAAGTCCGTGATCATATTGGTTTCCCCCAAACCACCCATTCTCCAAGATTCTGTGTTGGGTACCATGAACTAGTCAGTTGAGCTAAACAACAACTTGCAGAGTTGGAAGATGAAAGCTTTTCCCACTTAGTTCATTTCATAAGGGATATCCTTGTGTTGTGTGTGTGTGTTGAAGAAAGATGATATCTTCATCGATTGGTCCTCGTGATCAGTTCTTGAATCTATCGTCCTATCCAACCTTGATTTGAGTGTGGGCTATCCTCAAATCAAATCAGAACCAACGATATTCGTAATGTTGTCTACTCCTGGTTGACTCCTCGAGCATACACCATTACATCTTTTGGTCTGACCAATACTATCACATTGTTCACATGATGGTGGAAGTCCAGTGATATGGAAATTCTGATGAGTTGTTGTTGAGACCATCAGCAGCATTTTGTCTCCCCCATGATTCATGTTGAACATCAACCTAGTGTTGGAAACTTTGTAAGCAATGCCTTCGTGTTCCGTTCATGAAGCTTATGCTTGAATGGAAGAAGTGACTTCCTCGAATTCATGTGCACTTGGTGCAAGTTGCCGCCGTGAGTTGGAGAAAGATTGTTTTGTTCCCCTTGGAATCATCCCAAATCAGTCATGCATAAGTGCGAAGTATTCTATAGTTTGGTAGATTAATTACCTCCACTCCATATGTGTTCCTAGCACACCAAGCCACTGATTGACTTGTTCAAGGAAAAGGAGTCTATGCTTGGGATCTAATCCATGGACTTGTGAAAGACTTCAAAATCCTTGATGATGGTTCCCCACCTGAACTCGATAGTGTTTTATTATAAGATTACTACGTGGTCATGCTCGTCTTGGATAGCATGTTCACAGGTTTGTAGCAGAACCATCTCATGTTTTGGAGCTTGCTATCTTAGTTCATTCCTCGAGAATCTCGCAACGCCATCTCATCGACTTGTGTTGAAACTCTTCTTTTCAGACATGTAAGTCTGAAGTATCCTGTTTCTAACCAGATCTGAATCTCAGGCAGATATGATGGTTGGAACATTCCTGACATTTGCATTTTGTTCCCAGCTTGCACTACCTTATGTCAATCTCCCATGGGCTGCCCCTCTCAGCAATTGTTGTCCAGGATCATCCTCAAAGTGGTCCTGTCATGGGTCCCATTCATTTCCGGTGCTAAGCAAAAATCATCCATTGTGTTGTCTTCAACAAGGTAGTCCACATCATCCATTCTAGTCCGAGTATGTCATTCTTTCGAACTCCTTCAAAAGATCGATTGTGATTGCCTTAGGCTAGTATAAAGAGTTTCAATGATCTATGGGTCAAAAGTAATTCTTTTTGCCACTTAAGGGAATAGCTCTACGAGTCACCTTCACTAAGGTGCCTCGTTATGGTATTATGGGCAACATAACTTCTTGCTACTTTGAAACCCCCTCACCATCTATTTAGGCGTGGAATTGTTGCCCACCAAATCAAACCCTGTCGTTGTTCTTCCATCCCTCTCGATGTGTATTGTGTCTCAACTCGAGATGTTTCAACATCTCATTCCGCGAATTGATATTGTTTAGCTCAATCTTCGAGAAGATCAATCCTAGTTGAGTTTCTTTCTGTCCTCATCGCGTGGATGAAGATCTCAAAAGCGAGGATGTCAAGATCGACATGATGCAATGAATCAATATCTTCGAGAAGGGCAATCGGATTGTGAAGATTCTTTATTGGTGTTCCCTCTGTCTTCTTACCTCACGTCTTGAATCTCGGGACGAGATTTTTTTTAGTGGGGGTGAGTTGTCACATCCCTACTTCTGGTCTGCTCTGGGTTAGATAGTCTTGTGTTGCATCATGTTTAAATTTCTCTTAAACCTGAAATGGGGATCAATAAACCCCAGCACCCCCCTGAAAATACCAGGTTCAACTAAAAAACATTTCAATGAATCCAAAATGCCCTTCACAAAAGTTCATCATTTTTGAATTGGTCCAGAACCTCTCCCAAAAATGGTGCACATTTTCTAGGCCATTCTGGATTTTTGAATTAAATTATATAGTATTGCATTTGGGCATTTAATTGCTAATAATATTTTAAATGCTCAAATAATCACAAACTGAAATGTTTGATGTTGGAAATATTCCAAACAGTGACATGGAGCAGTTTCATGATTTTTGGAGATACCCTGTCATTTTTAATAAAGCCAAACACAATTACAGAAAATAGAAAACATAAAAGGAATGATAGAGAGAGGAGAAAACCTTACCTGGCGCTTACCTCCTGGCAGCCCACCTGGCGCAACTCCAGCTGGCCCAGCCCACTGCAGTCGCCACCGTCTTCAACCTCCTGCCAGTAGGCAGGAGGGCGTGTGCCCGATGCGCGCCAGCATGCGCGTGCCACCTCCTGCTTGCTGCCGCCTTCCTGACGTCGCCCTGGAGATGCCACGCACCTCTCTGCCTCTCTCTCGCTCTCTGGTTCTCTCCCCCCTCGCTCCTCTGCTTTCCCTCCCCATGGCCGAGCATGCCCACCGCCACCGACGCTGCTCGCCGCGGCCAGAGCCACTGCCCCGCCTCTCCGTCGTGTCTAGAAGAACCGCCCCGTCGCCCTACTCCTCCTCGCCGAGCCGCACAGGTCGGGAAGCCCTGCTTCATCCTGAATACTGCCGTCTTCTTCCGCAGGATCCGGCGATCCCCGTCGTCACTCCGTCGTCTGCAGGCCTTCCCCGAGCCCGACGAGTACTTCAATCGACGCGCTGTGAGCCTCCGGTCACTTTCCCCCTAACGCCGCGTCCTTTTGCACACCGTACCCGTCGTGTTCATCAAGGCCAAATCTCACCTCTGCCCAAGCTCGTCGCCGGCGTCAGTCCGGTGACCCTTTGGTCATGCTAGCATGCCCAACAGCCTCGTTAGCACGTGCAGCTGCAGTAGATGCCAAGCAACGCACGCCTTGCTCACCATAGCGACGAATCCGTCGACGCCCGAGCTCCGGTCGCCGCTGACCTCGACACCGTCGTCGTTTCCGGCCGCCCCAGCAGGTGCTGCTTGCACCATTGGATGCGCGCATTCTCCAGCAACACGTAGATGCCCTCCGCCGTGGGTTTGGTCGCCCGTGGGCGAAACCCGAGCCGTTCCGCCGTCACTGACCTCGCCGGCGGCTAACTCCGGCTGTGTTGACGTGGCACGGCCATTAGCAGCTAATTGCGCCATTAATTCACCTCCGGTGAAACTGACAGCCGGGCCCCACATCCTATCTAACTGGCTAACAAAACTAGATTAAGTTTAATCTAATTACCCTGGACCCACGCGTCAGCATTGACTGTGCTGACGTGTCCGTTGACTAGGTCCCACCTGTCATTGACACTAAACAGCACTGTGTCACTGACCAGTAGACCCCACTGGTCAGGTTTGACCTGGACTGTGCCCCGTTGACCTGCTGACGTCATGATGATGTCAGGCTATTGTAGTAATCTATTTTTTGGATTATAAATAAATCAAAGAAAACATCCTAAACTTCTAAAAATCATATAAAATCAACCGTAACTCCAAATGAAATAAATTATATATGAAAAATTATCAAAAAAATTCAAAGAATCCATCTGTACCATTTTCGTGCATGTTAGAACAACTTAAGGCCGCTGTTTAGGACAAATCAAATGAATGGTATTTAAATAACCACATGTGGAGCTTGAATTTGAACTTTGGGTTCAAACCAACTTCATTTAATTGTGTTGCTAGTTGCATTAGCTCAATCAACAACATATTGACATGTCATTGTCATGCATCATGTTGTGCATTACATTGATTGTGTTCCTTCTCTGTTGCCGGTGGTTGTCCCCTCTCGATAGACGTTGTACCGACGTTGTGATCGTTGACACTGATGAAGACCCAATGATATCTTCAGAAGTGTCAGGCAAGCACAACCCCCTTGTTCATCCCGATACAATCCCACTCTCTCGCTCCTGCTCTCTTTTACTGCATTAGGACAACAACGATTCATCTGTTACTTGTTGCGGTAGTTGAACCCCTTATCCTCTGCATGACCTATCATTACCACAGTAAATAGATGAAACCCACTAGCATGAGTAGGAGTTGTTTGAGCCCTGATGTGCCTACTCATTCATGCTTGTTTGTCATGCCTGCTACTGCTTAGAGTTGAGTCAGGTATGATTCATCGGGGATGAATTGGAACAGTGATGAACATGTCCTACTGTGTGTGAGCTAAGTGTGTGAACACGATTTGGTAAAGGTAGCGGTGAGAGGCCATGTAGGAGTACATGGTGGGTTGTCTCATTGAAACCATTCTTAGGAACTGAGTTCTGTGTTTGTGATCCATGAACAGCTACTACCACGCATTGGGCCTGAAACCAATGGACCCTCTCGACTTATTAACTGCCCTTGCCCTCTGTCTAGGAGTTGCAACTAGTTTCTGGTGTTTGTAGGATATGTGTTGGTGGACGTGTGTAGTGTTGACCCTAGGGGTGGGCTATGATGCGGTAGATACACCGTGGCACGGTGTACCGGGCGCCCGTTTGGTGTCTCGAGAACCCTGCACACATCGTTTGGGGCTGTGAGAGAAACTCCGGCCGGATCTCCTCGCGGATGGAACTCGAATAGGCGATAAACCTGGACTAGAGACTTGTGTGGTTAGTCAGGTCGTGGCCGACTCCCTCGCCAGGCTTCCGCTTGAAGGTTGCCGAGGTACACGATGTGTACATGGTGGTAAGTGGCAAGAGCGTGTGTGAAGAAGTACACCCCTGCAGGGTTATAAATGATCTATTCGAATAGCCGTGTCCGCGGTAAAGGACTTCTGGGTTGCCTATAATAGTTCATAGACAAGTGAAAGTGGATACTCTAAAATGCGCAAGATAAGCGTGAGTGCTATGGATGGCCTTCTCGTAGGGAGACGAGAGCGAATCCGTAGTGGTGTATTGAATGGTGAATATGTGGACTCGTGTGCGCCACCTCAAAAGAGTTGCTTGCAGTCGTAGTTCAAGTTAGCCACTGAGTCAAAGCTGGCTTGCTGCAGTTAAACTCCACCACCCCCTTTATTGATACCGATGCATATGTAGATAGTTCTGATGTAAGTCTTGTTGGGTACATTTGTACTCACATTTGCCTATTCTATGTTTTTGCAGAGAGATGTCAGTCTCGCTAGTAGTTCCATGTGGACTTCGGCTTTTAGCTTGATACCTCAGCTACGATCTTGTGCCCTCGGCAAGATCTGGTAGATAGTCAGGCTTCTTAGCCTTTCTCATTTATAGATGTTTGTACTCAGACATGTTAAGCTTCCGCATGTGCTTTGATTTGTATGCTATGATTGTTGGGTCATGAGACCCATGTTTGTAATATCTCGCTCCTCGGAGCCTAATAAATAAATATTTGAGTCGTAGAGTTATTTTGTGATGCCATGTTGTATTTACACATATCGAGCATATTGTGTATATGATTGAAATGCTTGGTATGTGTGGGATCCGACAATCTAGTTGTTTATCCTTCGCAGCCTCTCATATGGGGAAATGTAGTCTAGTGCTTCCATGAGCCATAGTAGTCCGCTACAGCCCGGTTCATCGGAGTCCTGCTAGCCCAGCACTACTGCTCAGGACACTTGACTAGTCGTCATGTGTTTCACTTCGTTCCTATGTCTGTCCCTTCGGGGAAATGTCACGCCGTGACATCCGGAGTCCTGCCTAGCCTGTTACAGCCCGGGTTCCCCGGAGTCCTGTTAGCCCAGTGCTACAGCCCGGATTCACACGCTGCTGACCGACATGCTCGATGTGATTCATGTATGCCTGTCCTCATAGGTTGGTGCCGCTTTGGGTTCACGACTAGCCATGTCGGCCCGGGTTCTCTGTCATATGGATGCTAGCGACACTATCATATACATGAGCCAAAAGGCGCAAATGGTCCCGGGCCATGGTAAGGCGACACCCGTGGGAATACCAGGCGTGAGGCCGCAAAGTGATATGAGGTGTTACCGGCTAGATCGATGTGACTTGGAATCGGAGTCCTGACAGCGAAGACACCTCGGGGTCGCCCGCCTCATGAGGCGGTATGGCAGGGGGAGGCATTTCGCTCTGCATCATCTCTGGAAGAAGATCCCCTGAAGACGAGCTCTGTTGAGAAGGGCTAAGATCCGAACTACAAGATAAATGCTTTGGTTATTTTCCTCAGAAGTAAAGCGAGGCATTTTCATTATGAAGTACCCTTTTACTAACAGCTCAGTGGAGGGTTGATCCCCTTGAGGGCATAGTGCGGCCGGTGTAGCCCCCGGGGCAGGACCCTCCGGCGAAGATTTCTTCCCCCGTTTGGAGACCATTGTCTCCGGGTCCTCGGAGGCGGTCCTCTTCTTTCCCTGGGGAGAGGAAGTTTCAGTCCCTCCTCCCCGGCTAACCTCTTTCACGGAGGCGCAAGCCTCCTTGTTCCCCCCTTTATCTTCTCCTAAGGGCGCTTCATAAGGCGTGATCTCCAGCATCCTGGTTAGCACGGAATTTGGTGAGGTCTCAGGGAGGGGGGCTGGACACCTGATCAACTTTGCCTTCGCTATCCAATCCTGGTCAAAGAGCGGCTTTTTTAAGGGTGACGTTGCGATAAATAAACGGACAGTGTGTTCGGATGAGGGGCTACTTACTTGGGTATCCGGGCGATTGCAGCTCAAACCTACATCCTCAGTGATGTACGAACACATTATTTGTGGTCCGAAGAACAATTTGTACATCTCCTCGGGCGTCATGCCGAGGAAATTTTGAATAGCTCGCGGTCCTTCTGGGTTGAATTCCCACATGCGAAGGGGCCGGCGTTTGCAAGGCTGGATTCGACGAACTAGCATAACTTGCACTACCATAACCAGACTGAAATCTCTCTCAAAGAGATCTTGGATACGGTTTTGCAGTATTGGCACGTCCTTGGCTGGACCCCAGCTCAGCCCCCTGCTGATCCATGACATCAGTTGTGGTGGGGGCCTGAGCGAAAGGTGGGGGCAGATACCCACTTGGCACTTCGGGGAGTTGTGACGTGGAACCACTCCCGTTGCCACAATCCGGACACCTCTGGGAAGCTACCCTCAGGCCATGGAGTGTCAGCGATTTTGCTTATTAAAGTGCCTCCGCACGCTGCGTGCTGCCCCTCGATCATCTTCGGCTTCACATCGAAGGTCTTGAGCCACAGGCCGAAGTGATGGGTAATGCGGAGGAAGGCCTCACATACGACAATAAATAACGAAATGTGAAGAAGGGAATCCGGGGCCAGATCATGAAAATCAAGCCCATAATAGAACATAACACCCCTAACAAAGGGATCCATTGTGAGGCCTAGTCCTCAGAGGAAGTGTGAGACGAACACGACGATCTCGTTGGGTTCGAGAGTAGGGACGACCTGCCCTCGGGCAGGCAGCCGATGCGATATTTCGGCGGTCAGATATCTGGCCTCTCTCAACCTCTTGATGTCCTCCTCCATGACGGAGGAAGGCATCCACCGACCTTGAAGGTTGGATCCGGACATAGTTGAAGGTCCGAAGCACCTAACCTGAGTTTTGGGTGTTAGAACTCGAGGCAGGGGAAGGATTTGATTGAGCATGAGAGGGAAAAAAGAAAAAGCCTTGTCACCTTTATAAAGAGGGTGAATATCAAGCGTCCTCCTCATGGCCATTTGGGACTTGCCTAAGATCTAGGAGTCCTACCAATAGGCACGGTTGGGTTACCCACGTCCGTATTGATGAGAATCCCGTAATAAAGGGGACACGATCTCTGCTTCGACAAGACGTGCCAAGGAAACCACCTAGCGAAACACGCTGAGATTGGTTATGAATAAAGACCTGGCTGTGGTGTGATGTCACACTACAGGGTACGTCAGCAGATTAGATTTATGGAAATATTATTCTCTCTACGGTGTTATGTGGAACTTGTTTTGCAGAGCCAGACACGATCCTCGTGTTCAAAATCTTCTATGAAGTATTCGGAGGAGGAACCCACCTTGGAATGCCGAAGACAATCTGCGCGCCGGACTCATCGTCATTGAAGCCTGGTTCAGGGGCTACTGAGGGAGTCCTAGATTAGGGGGTATCCGGACAGCCGGACTATGTCCTTTGGCCGGACTGTTGGACTATGAAGATGCAAGATTGAAGACTTCGTCCCATCTCCGGATGGGACTCTCCTTGGCATGGAAGGCAAGCTTGACAGTACGGATATGTAGATCTCCTTCCTTGTAACTGACTCTATGTAACCCTAGCCCCCTCCGGTGTCTATATAAACCGGAGGGTTTAGTCCGTAGTAACAACAATCATACCATAGGCTAGCTTCTAGGGTTTAGCCTCTTCGATCTCGTGGTAGATCAACTCTTGTACTACTCATATTATTAAGAACAATCAAGCAGGACGTAGGGTATTACCTCCATCAAGAGGGCCCAAACCTGGGTAAACATCGTGTCCCCTGCCTCCTGTTACCATCCGCCTAGACGCACAGTTCGGGACCCCCTACCCGAGATCCGCCGGTTTTGACATCGACAGGTCTCATGAAGGTTTTGTTGAGTTTTGTATGATTGAAGTTTTCAAGTTTTGGGCTATCTTACGATGGATGAAGGGATAAGGAGTAAGAAGAGCCTAAGCTTGGGGATACCACGGCATCCCTCGTTATTATCCAAAAGAGAGCAAGCAACTAAGCTTGGGGATGCCCCCGGGTGGCATCCCCTCTTTCTTCTAATGACCATAGATATTTTACTCGAAGCTATATTTTTCTTCGTCACATACTATGTGTTTTGCTTGGAGCGTCTTGTATGATATGAGTCTTTGATTGTTTTATTTTGTGTTTTAAGTCTTGATTCCTTGCTGGACACACCTATTTGAGATAGCCAAAATTATGTCATGACTTGTTAGAATTGCTCTCTATGCTTCACTTAAATCTTTTATGAGCTATAGACTTGCTCTAGTGCTTAACTTATATCTTTTTGAGCATGGTGTGTTTTAGTATTTTGAAGAAATACTCTCTTCCTTCACTTAGATTTGTTTGAGAGTTAGTAAAATTTTCAAGAAATTCTCTCTTGCTTCACTTAAATTAATTTGAGAGAAAGCATGAAATTTATGCTCATGATCTTCACTTATATTTGTTTGAGCTTATCAAAAGCAACATATGAAAATTAGTTCCAAAGTTATAGATATCCAAGAAGGATATAATAAAAACTTTCATGAAGATCATTGGACAAAATAAACTTGATTCTTAGTAATAGTTTTGAGATATGATGATGTGATATGTGAGTTATGTTGATGAGTAATTATGCTTTTGTAAGAATATTGGTGTTAAGGTTCGTGATTCCCTATGCAAGCACGAAAGTCAATAATTATGCAATTAAATTATATCCTACTTGTGGTGCATTATTTGGTGTTAATTATGCTTAATGCTCGCTTATGACATTATTCGTTTCTTGGTTGGTCGCTTCTCAATCTTTTGCTAGCCTTCATTGTGCACTAAGTATGATCTCTACTTGTGCATCCAAAAACCTTTATACCGGTTTTGCCACATGAGTCCACTATATCTACCAATATGCGGTATTCCTTTGTCATTCTAAGCAAATTTGTATGTGCCATCTCTAATTTTTCAAAATAAACTTCTCTTTTGTGTGTTTGTTTTGCTCGCGGAACGGTGAGGGGTGGCTAATATTTTCCATGCTAGATGTGTTATTCTCACGATGAGTGTTTATTCACTTATCATTGCACGAGAGTAAGGCAAAGGTATTAGGGATGCCCAGTCTCGAAATGAAAAAATAATTTACTTTATGTTGTCAAATAATAAATTCCTTGGAAAGTGTTGGTATGGAGGGCAACCGTGGATACAGCTAGCCATGGAAAGTGAAAGTATGGTTGAAAAGGAATAAACTTTATTTTCTGTTTGGGAACCGCCTATGATATATCTAGCATGGAAAGTGTTGAGAACTCTAAGTCGTTTTCGTTGGTGGGAAGGATACACCTCA
This sequence comes from Triticum aestivum, assembly GCF_018294505.1. Classification (NCBI taxonomy): domain Eukaryota; kingdom Viridiplantae; phylum Streptophyta; class Magnoliopsida; order Poales; family Poaceae; genus Triticum; species Triticum aestivum. Next base: position 677,821,986 of record NC_057806.1, on the reverse strand, counting down.
CAAAATGCTTTTATCTCGAAGTTTTTCGCTTTGAGCTCTCACACCTCTACAAATCCCTACTTCCCTCTGCGAAGGGCCTTTCTTTTACTTTATGCAATATTTATTTTTGCATTTGCGTCTCCATCTTCTCTAATAAAGCACCAACTAGGAGGCACTATGATCGTACTTTAGCATTGGGTGTAGTTAATATGCGAGTGCGTTTCATCAATGGATCAATGGTTCAGCATGATGGTTTAGGGATTGCTTATTTTAGCGTTGATATTTTGAAAGACATGGTTGCTTGTTGATATGCTTTAGTATTTAAGTTATCATGTCAAAAATAGACTATTGCTTTGAACAATATAAAAGTCCAAATGTCCATGCTATAAAGAAAAGAATATGATATGACATGATAGGCAGCATTCGACATCAAAAATTCTGTTTTTATCACTTACCTACTCGAGGACGAGTAGGAGTTAAGCTTGCTGATGCTGATACGTCTCCAACATATCTACAAATTTTAATTGTTCCATGTTGTTATATTATCAATCTTGGATGTTTTATAATCATTTTATATCATTTTTTGTTACTAACCTATTGACATAGTGTCAAGTGATAGTTGTTGTTTTTTGCTTGTTTTTTACATCGTAGAAAATCAGTACCAAACGGAGTCCAATTGCCATGAAACTTTTTACGGCGATTTTTTATGGACCAGAAGAAACTTAATGGGCCCTGGCTGCTCCTGGGGTCCTTCAAGGAGAGCACAACCCACCAGGGCGCGCCAGGAGGCCCAGGGGCGCCCTGGTGGGTTGTGCCCACCTCGGGTGCCCCCCGGACCGCCTCTTTGCTCTATAAATACCCCAATATTCCAAAAACCCTAGGGGAGTCGACAAAATATTGATCCAGCTGCCGCAGAGTCCAGAACCACCAGATCTAATCTAGACACCATCTCGGATGGGGTTCACCACCTCCATTGGTGCCTCTCCGATGATGCGTGAGTAGTTCTTTGTAGACCTTTGGGTCCGTAGTTAGTAGCTAGATGGCTTCCTCTCTCTCACTGAATTCGCAATACAATGGTCTCTTGGAGATCCATATGATGTAACTCTTTTTGCGGTGTGTTTGTTGGGATCTGATGAACTTTGAGTTTATGATCAGTTATATCTTTTTATATCCATGAAACTATTTGAGTTTCTTTGATCTCTTTTATGCATGATCTCTTATAGCCTCGTATTTATTCTTCGATATTTGGGTTTTGTTTGGCCAACTTGGTCTATTTATCTTGCAATGGGAAAAGGTGCTTTTTAGTGGGTTCGATCTTACGGTACCTGATCCTAGTGACAGAAGGGGAACCGACGCGTATGTATCGTTGCTACTAAGGATAAAACGATGGGGTTTATCTCTACATAGATAGATCTTGTCTACATCATGTCATCGTTCTTATTGCATTACTCCATTTCTCCATGAACTTAATTCACTAGATGCATGTTGGATAAGGGTCGATGTGTGGAATAATAGTAGTAGATGCGGCAGGAATCGGTCTACTAATCTTGGACGTGATGCCTATGTAATGATCATTGCCTGGATATCGTCATGATTATTTGAAGTGCTATCAATTGCCCAACAGTAATTCGTTTACCCATCGTTTGATATTTTTTCTCGAGAGAAGCCACTAGTGAAACCTACGGCCCCCGGGTCTCTTTCTCATATATTTGCCTTTGCGATCTACTTTTCCTTTGCTTTTATTTTCAGATCTATTAAATGAAAAACCCAAAAATACCTTGCTGCAATTTATTTTATTTGGCGTTCGATCTATCCGTATTTACAACTTTCTCCTGTCCACGTGCCAATTTCTGGCGCCTTTACCCGAAAGGGATTGACAACCCCTTTTACACGTCGGGTTTCGAGTATTTGTTATTTGTGTGCAGGTGTTGTTTACGTTGTGTTGCTTGGTTCACCTACTGGTTCAATAACCTTGGTTTCATATCTGAGTGAAATACCTACGTCGATGTGTTGCATCATCGCTTACTCTTTGGGGAAATACCGACGTAGCTTCAAGCAACATCAGAGCAATTGACAGAAAAGCGCAAAGTTGTGATGATATCTAAGGCAATGATCATGAATATAGGCATTGTGTCTGTGTCAAGTAGACCGAAACGATTCTGCATCTACTACTATTACTCCACACATCGACCGACTCGTGCCTACATCTAGAGTATTAAGTTCATAAGAATAGAGTAACACAAGTAAGATGACATGATGTAGTGGGATTAACTCAAGCAATATGATGAAAACCCCATCTTTTTTATCCTCGATGGCAACAATACAATATGTGCCTTGCTTCCCCTACTGTCACTAGGAAAGGACAATGCAAGATTGAACCCAAAGCTAAGCACTTCTCCCATTGCAAGAAAAACCAATCTAGTTGGCCAAACCAAATTGATAGTTCGAAGAGACTTGCAAAGATATCAAATCATGCATAAAAGAATTCATAGAAGATTCAAATAATATTCATAGATAAGCTGATCATAAATCCACAATTCATCGGATCTCGGCAAACACATTGCAAAAGAGTATTACATCGAATAGATCTCCAAGAACATCAAGGAGAACATGGTATTGAGAATCAAAGAGAGAGAAGAACCCATCTAACTACTAGCTATGGAGCCATAGGTCTGTGGTAAATTACTCACGCTTCATCGGAGAGGTGATGGTGTTGATGTAGAAGCTCTCCGTGATCAAATCCCCCTCCGGCAGGATGCCGGAAAAGGCCCCAAGATGGGATCTCATGGGTACAGAAGGTTGCGGCGGTGAAAAAGTGGTTTCATGGCTCCCCTGGAAGTTTTTAGGGTATATGAGTAAATATAGGAGGAAGATCTAGGTCAGGGGGTCACTGAGGGGCCCACGGGGTTGGGGGCGCGCCCTCCACCCTTGTGGCCGCCTTGTGGCTCTTCTGATTTGCACTCCAAGTCTCCCGGGTGTCTTCTGGTCCAAGAAAAATCATCGCGGATGTTTTATTCCGTTTGGACTCCGTTTGGTATTCATTTTCTGCGAAACTCTAAAACAAGAAAAAAACATAAACTGGCACTGGGCCCTAGGTTAATAGGTTAGTCCCAAAAATCATATAAAATATCATATTCATGCATATAAAACATCCAAAAACAGATAATATAATAGCATGGAACAATAAAAAATTATAGATACATTGGAGACGTATCAAGCATCCTCAAGATTAATTCCTGCTCGCCCTCGAGTAGGTAAATGATAAAGACAGAATTTTTGATGTGGATTGCTACCTGACATATTTATCCATGTAATTCTCTTTATTATGGCATGAATGTTCAAATCCTTAAGATTCAAATCAAAAGTTTAATACTGACATAAAAACAATAATACTTCAAGCATACTAACAAAATAATTATGTCTTCTCAAAATAACATGGCGAAATAAAGCTTATTCCTGCAAAATCATATAGTCTGGCTATGCTCTATCTTTATCACAAAAAATATTCAAATCATGCACAACCCCGATGACAAGCCAAGAAATTGTTTCATACTTTTGATGTTCTCAAAACTTTTTCAACTTTTACGCAATACATGAGCGTGAGCCATGGACATAGCACTATGGGTGGAATAGACGGTGGTTGTAGAGAAGACAAAAGAAGGAGATAGTCTCCATCAACTAGGCATATCAACGGGCTATGGAGATGCCCCTTAATAGATATCAACGTGAGTGAGTAGGGATTACCATGCAACAGATGCACTAGAGCTATAAGTTAGAAAGCTCAAAAAGAAACTATGTGGGTGTGCATCCAACTCGCTTGCTCATGAAGACCTAGGGCATTTTGAGGAAGCCCATCATTGGAATATACAAGCCGAGTTCAATAATGAAAGTTCCCGCTAGTATATCAAAGTGATACCATAGGAGACTCTCTATCATGAAGATCATGGTGCTACTTGAAGCAAAAGTGTGGTAAAAGGATAGTAACATTGTCCCTTCTCTCTTTTCTCTCATTTTTTTGTTGGGCCTTATCTCATTTTTTGGCCTCTTTTTTTCGTCCGGAGTCTCATCCTGATTTGTGGGGGAATTATAGTCTCCATCATCCTTTCCTCGCTTGGGACAAGGCTCTAATAATGAAGATCATCACACTTTTATTTACATACAACTCAAAAATTACAACTCGATACTTAGAACAAAATATGACTCTATGTGAATGCCTCTGGCGGTGTACCGGGATGTGCAATGAATCAAGAGCGACATGTATAAAAAATTATGAACGGTGGCTTTGCCAAAAATACGATGTGAACTACATGATCATGCAAAGCAATATGACAATGATGGAATGTGTCATAATAAACGGAACGATGGAAAATTGCATGGCAATATATCTTGGAATGGCTATGGAAATGCCATAATAGGTATGTACGGTGGCAGTTTTGAGGAAGAATATGTGGTGGGTTTATGGTACCGGCGAAAGTTGCGCGGTACTAGAGTGGCTAGCAATGGCGAAAAGGTGAGAGTGTGTATAATCCATGGACTCAACATTAGTCATAAAGAACTCACATACTTATTGCAAAAATCTATTAGTCATCGAAACAAAGTACTACACGCATCCTCCTAGGGGGATAGATTGGTAGGAAAATACCATCGCTCATCCCCGACCGCCACTCATAAGGAAAACAATCAATAAATAAAGGGAGAATTCCATTTCTACCCCTAACTGGAACCCACTACTCAAATTTGCCCCTAATTTCAATGTTTGCTCAAATTTTCCCCTCTATCGTTAGTTGCCCTTATAGAAAAGCCCTTCTGCGTCGTTACCGTCCGGTCAAACAGCTTTGACCATCTCGAAAAAAATAGTAAAAAAATAAAAAAATCTGAAATTTTGTGGGATTGAAGCTAGTCATGTGCGCAATGTGCGTGCAAATTTTCATGCTATTTAGACATACCAGGAGCTTGTGGCAAAGGAAAATAATAAATCTGTACATCTTTGAATAGTAAATTCAAAAAATAGCAAGGAAATTCAAAAACATATGAAATTTTTTGGCATCCAAGATGCTCGGGTGCACAAGGTGTGTGCAAAATTTTGTTATCAAATGACATGCGTGGAGCTCTCGCAAAAAAAAACAAAATAGTGTATTTTTTACAAGTTTTTTTCGCAAACAATTTTTTTTCTCCGCGAGCTCCTACAATCTCCAAACACAACAAAATTTTGCACACACCTTTCGCACCTAAGCATCTTGGATGCCAAAAGAATTCATATTTTTTCAATTTTTTTGCTATTTATTTGAATTTACAGTTCACACACATATATATTTACTGTTTTTCCTTCACCGCGAGCTCCTAGAATGCCCAAACAACATGAAAATTTGCACGCACCTTGCAAACCTGAGTACCTTCGATCCCACAAAATCTCAAATTTGTTTGACTTTTTTGCTATTTTTTTAGATGGTCAAAGTTGTTTGACCAGACGGTAACGGCGCAGAAGGACATTTCTATAAGGGCAACTAACGGTAGAGGGGCAAATTTGAGCACACATTGAAATTAGGGGCAAATTTGAGTAGTGGGTTCTAGTTAGGGGCAGAAATGGAATTGTCCCATAAATAAATCATGCTCCGACTTCATCACATAACGGTTCACCATACGTGCATACTACGAGACTCACAAACTTTAACACAAGTATTTCTCAAATTCACAACTACTCACTAGCATGACTCTAATATGACCATCTTCGTATCTCAAAACAATCGTAAGGAATCAAACTTCTCATAGTATTCAATGCACTTTATATGAAAGTTTTTATTATATCCCTCTTGGATGCCTATCATATTAGGACTAATTTTATAACCAAAGCAAATTACCATGCTGTCCTAAAGACTCTCAAAATAATATAAGTGAAGTACGAGAGTTCATCAATTTCAATAAAATAAAACCACCACCATGCTCCAAAAAGATATAAGTGAAGCACTAGAGCAATTTTGCCTAGCTCAAAAGATATAAGTGAAGCACATAGAGCATTCTAATAAATCATGATTCATGTGTGTGTCTCTCAAAAGGTGTGTACAGCAAGGATGACTGTGGCCAACTAAAAATCAAAGACTCAAATCATACAAGACGCTCCAAGAAAAACACATATCATGTGGTGAATAAAAACATAGCCTCAAGTAAAGTTACCGATAGACGAAGATGAAAGAGGGGATGCCTTCCCGGGGCATCCCCAAGCTTAGGCTCTTTGGCCTCCTTGAATATTACCTTGGGGTGCCTTGGGAATCCCCACTCTTAGGCTCTTTCCACTCCTTATTCCATAGTCCATCAAATCCTTACCCAAAACTTGAAAACTTCACAACACAAAACTTTAACAGAAAATCTTGTAAGCTCAGTTAGTATAAGAAAATAAATCACCATTTTTTGGTACTGTTGTGAACTCATTCTTTATTTATATTGGTGTAATATCTACTGTATTCCAACTTTTCCATTGTTCATACCCCCCCCCCCCCCCGATACTAGCCATAGATTCATCAAAATAAGCAAACAACAGCGAAAAGCAGAATCTATGAAAAATAGAACAATCTGTAGCAATCTGGATATTTCGAATACTTATGTAACCCCAAAAATCCTGAGAAATTAGGAAGTCCTAGGCAATTTGTTTACAAATCCTCTGCAAAAATAATTAGTATTTTATCGCGCTTCTATTAAAAATGAAAACTAATCTCCTGGGTGCAAAAGTTTCTGTTTTTTAGCAGGATCAAAATCAACTATCACCGTAAGCTATCCCAAAGGTCTTACTTGGCACAAACACTAATTAAAACATAAACCTACATCTAAACAGAGGCTAGATGAAATATTTATTGCAAAACAGCAAGTAAAAACATTGGGTTGTCTCCCAACAAGCGCTTTTCTTTAAAGCATTTTAGCTAGGCATTGATAATTTCTATGATGCTCACATGAAAGACAAGAATTGAAGCACAAAGAGAGAATCATATAGCATGTGAAAAACACATCTAAGTCTAACATACTTCCTATGCATAGGCATCTTATAGGCAAAGAAATTATCAAGACAAGCAAAAACTAGCATATGCAAGGAAGAAGAAAGAGACAATAGCAATAACAACATAACGAGAGGTAATTTTGTAACATGCAGATTTCTACAACCATATTTTCCTCTCTCACAATAATTACATGTGGGGTCGTATTCAAACTCAACAATATAACTATCACATAGAATATTCTATTTATGAACCACATGCATGCAAACTTGACACTCTTCCAAAATAGTGAGATTATCATAAAATAAAGTCATGACCTCTTCGAATGCACTTTTTTAAAAAACTTCATAAGATTGAACATTATCCAAATACGTGGGATCTAAAGTTGACACTCTTCCAAACCCACTTTCAATATTATTGCAAACATTATTACCAATCTCATATTCATCATGGGACTTAAATAAATTTTCAAGATCATAAGAAGAATCACCCCAATCGTGATCATTGCAATAAGTAGTGGACATAGCAAAACTAGCATCCCCAAGCTTAGGGTTTTGCATATTATTAGCACAATTTACATTAATATAATTTATAATAACATCATTGCAATCATGATTTTTATTCAAAGATCTATGGTGAATCACTTCATAAAGTACTTCATCACAATTTTTAGATTCACGAATTTCAAGCAAAACTTCATAAAGATAATCTAGTGCACAAAACTCACCAGCAATTGGTTCATCATAATTGGATCTCTTAAAACGATTGGCAAGAAGATGAGGATCCATAGAACTTAGGTTATCTGATTTGCAGTAAATACACGATTATTCCAACCAAACAAGCAAACCAGCTAAATAAGACATCAAGGCAAACGAAAAGACGAACGAAAGAAGGGTGAAGAAAAGGCAAATCTTTTCAAAATTCGTTTTAGAAGTGGGGGAGAGGAAAATGAGAGGTGAATGACAAATAATGCAATGTGAGGGACGAGAGTTTATGATGGGTACTTGGTATGTCTCGGCTTGGCGTAGATCTCCCTGGCAACGGCGCCAGAAATTGGCAAGTTGACGGGAGACAAATCTTGACTTGACTTGCATAAATCTCCCCAGCAACGGCGCCAGTAATCCTTCCTGCTACCTCTTGATCTTGCATTGGTTTTTCCCTTGAAGAGGAAAGGGTGATGCAGCAAAGTAGAGTAAGTATTTCCCTTAGATTTTGAGAACCAAGGTATCAATCCAGTAGGAGACAACGCAATAAGCCACCAAATACATGCACAAACAAACACCAACTTGCACCCAACGGGATAAAGGGGTTGTCAATCCCTTCACGGTTATTTGCACGTGAGATCTGATATAGATGGATAAACGGTAAAGTAATATTTTTGGTTTATGGAACGGAAAGTAAAAGATTGCAAAGAAAGTAAATCAGAAACTAAAACTGTAGATTGTAAACTTATAAGATGGAAAATAGAACCGGGGGGCATAGGTTTCACTAGAGGCTTCTCTCAAGATAGAAAATATTGCGGTGGGTGAACAAATTACTGCCGAGTAATTGAAAGAAAAGTGCAAAGTCATGACGATATCTAAGGCAATGATCATGAATATAGCCATCACGTCCGTGTCAAGTAGACCGAAATGATTCTGCATCTACTAATATTACTCCACACATCGACCGACTCCTGCCTACATCTAGAGTATTAATTTCATAAGAACAAGGTAACGCATTAAGTAAGATGACATAATGTAGCGAGATTAACTCAAGCAATATGATGAAAACACCATCTTTTTATCCTCGATGGCAACAATACAATACGTGCCTTGTTGCCCCTACTGTCACTGGGAAAGGACGCCACAAGATTGAACCCAAAGCTAAGCATTTCTCCCATTGCAAGAAAAACCAATCTAGTTGGCCAAACCAAATCGATAGTTTGAAGAGACTAGCAAAGATATCAAATCATGCATAAAAGAATTCAAATAATATTCAAATAATATTCATAGATATGTTGATCATAAATCCACAATTCATCGGATCTTGGCAAACACACTGCAAAAGAGTATTACATCAAATAGATATCCAAGAACATCGAGGAGAACATGGTATTGAGAATCAAAGAGAGAGAATAAGCCATTTAGCTACTAGCTATGGACCCGTAGGTCTGTGGTAAACTACTCATGCTTCATTGGAGAGGCAATGGTGTTGATGTAGAAGCCCTCCGTGATTGAATCCTCCTCCGGCAGGATGCCAGAAAAGGCCCCAAGATGGGATCTCATTGGTATAGAAGGTTGTGGCGGTGGAAAAGTGGTTCCGTTGCTCCCCTGGAAGTTTTTAGTGTATATGAGTATATATAGGAGGAAGATCTAGGTCAGGGGGTCACCGAGGGGCCCACAAGGTTGGGGCGTGCCCAACCCCCCTAGGCGCGTCCTCCACCCTTGTGGTCGCCTTTGTGGCTCTTCTGACTTGCACTCCAAGTCTCCTAGGTGTCTTCTGGTCCAAGAAAAATCATCGCGAAAGTTTTATTTCGTTTGGACTCTGTTAGGTATTCCTTTTCCGCGAAACTCTAAAACAAGGAAAAAACATAAACTGGCACTAGGCTCTAGGTTAATAGGTTAGTCCCAAAAATCATATAAAATAGCATATTAATGCATATAAAACATCCAAAACAGATAATATAATAGCATGGAACAATCAAAAATTATAGATACGTAGAAGACGTATCAGTCTACACTTCATTTATATATTTTTTTCTTCATTCCCATCAGTGTTTCCGCCGACACTCTGTCAGCCCACATTTTGACGATAGGCGACAAGAAAGTCCTGGACTCAAGATGCACCACCATCGTCAGTCCACGGGATTGGGCACGTGCACCAATGCCAGCAACATGGAGCAGTCCTCATCGCACCTAGTTGGACGACAACGCTTCTCTGTGGCCTCCTCCTCCTCCGTGTTTGCTTGGAACATTGATGCACCATTGTCTCCTGCAGTAACTCTGTGTTTGCTTGGAACATTGATGCACCATTGTCCCACGGGTTGGTATGAATCAGGTGGTGGCAAAGCTGAGCTCTACTGAAGGAAGTAGAGTGTATCTTCTGGGTTGTGGGTCATGAACATGTTTTGCACGGGGGCGATGGAATGGGTGTCAACAGACTCTGTTGGGCAGTCCAAATGGCTCCCTTCCTGCCAACATATGTTGCTCGGAGGACACCCTCACCTCCATAATTTCTCACAAAGTAAAATGATAGTATTACCCAAAACAAAGGTGCTAAACAACTATGAGAAAACAATAAACCCACACATAACTCAAAATTTTGATGGTGAATAGAGTTTACAACTTTGAGTGGTGGTATCTGATATGTCTCAAACACATCTATAATTTTTGCTTGTTTCACTTCTATATCGGAATTGCATCAGTTTGACATCATTTTTTGTCAATTTTGTTGGACTAACCTATTAATCCAGTGTCGGTTGTTTTTTCTACTTTCGGACTTTTCACAAAATCAGCGCTTTAGGAGCTGTAAAAATCCTATCTGGAGGCATGTTCTGGTACTTTGTCAGAAGGTAAATACATCACCGGAGCCATTGTTACCTCTTGAGCTTGCGTTGGTTTTCCCTTGAAGAGGAAAGGGTGATGCAGCAAAGTAGCGTAAGTATTTCGAGAACCAAGGTATCAATCCAGTAGGAGACAACGTGACAAGCCACCGAATACCTACACAAACAAACACTAACTTGCAACCAACACGACAAAGGGGTTGTCAATCCCTTTACGGTTATTCGCAAAGTGAGATCTGATAGAGATAGATAAACGGTAAAGTAATATTTTTGGTATTTTTGATTTATGGAACGGGAAGTAAAAGATTGCAAAAGAAAGTAAATAGGAAACTAGAATTATAGATTGGAAACTTATATGATGGAAAATAGACTCAAGGGGCATAGGTTTCACTAGAGGCTTCTCTCAAGATATGAATTATTATGGTGGGTGAACAAATTACTGCCGGGCAATTGATAGAAAAGCGCAAAGTTATGATGATATGTAAGGCAATGATCATGAATATAGGCATCACGTCCGTGTCAAGTAGACCAAAATGATTCTGCATCTACTATATTACTCCACACATCGACCACTATCCAGCATGCATCTAGAGTATTAAGTTCATAAAGAACGGAGTAATGCCTGAGAGATGACATGATGTAGAGGAATTAACTCAAACAATATGATGAAAACCTCGTCTTTTTATCCTCGATGGCAACAATAGAATACGTGTTGGTTCCCCTTCTATCACTAGGATCGAGCACTGCAAGATTGAACCCAAAGCTAAGCACTTCTCCCATTGCAAGAAAAACCAATCTAGTTGGCCAAACCAAATCAATAGTTCGAAGAGACTTGCAAAGATATCAAATCATGCATAGAAGAATTAAGAGGAGATTCAAATAATATTCATAGATAAGTTGATCGTAAATCAACAATTCATCGAATCTCGGCAAACACACCGTGAAAGAGTATTACATTGAATAGATCTCCAAGAACATCGAGGATAACATGGTATTGAGAATCAAAGAGAGAGAAGAAGCCATCTAGCTACTAGCTATGGACCCGTAGGTCTGAGGTAAACTACTCATGCTTCATCGGAGAGGCAATGGTGTTGATGTACAAGCCCTCCGTGATTGAATCCCCCTCCGGCAGGATGCCGGAAAAGGCCCCAAGATGGGATCTCATGGGTACAGAAGGTTGCGGCGGTGGAAAAGTGGTTTCGTGGCTCCCCTGGAAGTTTTCAGGGTATAAGAGTATATATAGGAGGAAGATCTAGGTCGGGAGGCCACCGAGGGGCCCAGAAGTTTGGGGGCGCGCCCCACCCCCCTGGGCACTCCCTCCACCCTTGTGGCTGCCTCGTGGCTCTTCTGACTTGCACTTCAAGTCTCCTGGGTGTCCTCTGGTCCAAGAAAAATCATCACGAAAGTTTTATTCAGTTTGGACTCCATTTGGTATTCCTTTTCTGCGAAACTCTAAAAGAAGGAAAAAAACAGAAACTGGCACTAGGCTCTAGGTTAATAGGTTAGTCCGAAAAATCATATAAAATACCATATTAATGCATATAAAACATCCAAAACAGATAATATAATAGCATGGAATAATAAAAAATTATAGATACATTGGAGACATATCAGCCATCTTCATCCATCTTGCTAGCACCATGACCCTGTGTGAGTAATCCTCCTTGGACAATGGGTCCACAAAAATAATTAGATGTCAATATCTCCCCCTTGTTCTTCAATATGTAAATAGGACCCATTCTTTTAATAAAATAGTTCTCCTATAAAAGTTAGCCAATGTGACGCATACTAGAACTAACAAAGAAATATCTAAAAATGTTGACAACAATTTATGACTCGGATAGCAATATTTCAAATGATGAAGACGACTATCTATGACCTGGGACGTAGTAGCTAGTCCAACCTACAACAATATATTAATTGGAACATGAGTGTTAGCATAAAGGAATTATAGGCAAGAAATCAATACATCCCCTTTTTCGAAACTACCTACAACTCTTCTTCTACCACATATTTCCTAGGCTTCTTCTCCTTGACAACGACCACAGGCTTATCTGGGTCATTGTCCAGCATCACACAGTCATCATCATCAGAAGCAGCACCTCCACAATAGATAGTAACTCATGTATCACCGTGAAATCATCTAAACCCTCCCCCAATCTAGTAAAGTCATCGAGTAGGTGGTCGGAAGCCCACTCGAGGGTGTCCGCGGTCAGCTTGGCAGCAAAAGGATCCTTGTTCTTGTCATCTAAGATGATCTCGATGACAGCCTATGCCATCGGCCACATTGATTCGACCCCAAAACCCTCGGGGAAATTCACATCGGACTTGGAAAATAAAGCCACAACGGCCAATGAACACTGCGAGAAGAGCAAAGCAGCGCAACAAGCAATCAATGAGGTGGCGAAAGATGGCAGTCAGTCTTCTTGAACTGAAGAAACAAAGAGCGTCTCTTGGGAAGGTAAGGAAAAACAAAGAGCATCTCTTGAACAACGCAATCTTGACAAAAAGGAAAAGAAATAGAACACATAAATCAAGCAAGGTAGCTTGCTTACTCTCCATCTACCGTGTGTTGGCAGTTTCAGGCAGTGGAAAGGAGGGAGGCACATTTTGCCCTTGAAAAGGCAAGACGACGGTTTTACTTATAGTAGAGTAAAGGAAGAGGAGACAACGCCAATGCGGTGGCGAAGATGACAGCTGGGGGTGGCTCCGCCGCAATGCACCTAGACAGAAACCACTGAAGTGGAAGGGGGAGATAAGGATAAGAGATTTAGTAATATTTTTGAAGCTTGGTGACCTCAGTTGATCAAAGAAAGGAGGAAAAAATAGTTGAGAGTGGGATGGAGGGGAGGGGAGCATGGGGTTTACCGTGGCGGTTTGGTCTCTTGTCAGCGAGGGCCAAGGGGGAGGTGGTATGGATGGGAGATGAGAACGTCAAGGCGAAGCAACTGCCCTGCTCACGCCTTCGGGGGGATTATGGTTGTTATGATCGCCCTTGGCTATGCGTTCACGCACACACAGGGAGGGGAGGGGGTGGGGAGGAAGACCATAATGACTTGGGCCTTGCTTAGGGTCGGGGGTCCATGTAGCCGGAAAAGTCGTGAGTGGGATCCCCATTTTCATTAGACATCGGTAGAGCAGGAGGGGAGTGCACGGTGAATATGCTCCATGTGTGTTTCTTGATCCTTTTCCAACGTACGCATACGTGGGGACCCAAATGTCAAGCCTGGGCATAAAAACCAACGAACCAAAGACCGAACCAATGCTGAAACTGAAAAAACTATTTTTTTAGTTTTTCTTACTTCTATAGGAAAATTCGGTCTTCACTTTTGCTACCGAATTGTATTCAGTCAGTTCAGTTTTATACCGATCACCGGAACAGAAAGCCAAAATAACTTGTTCAAACGTGCAAATATCCTAGCGCCTAGTTTGCCATGGGCCTTGGCGCGATGTGCGTGGCTACATGCGTGCGAGTCACTCGCTGGGCCGGCCACATATGTTGAGCTAATCAGTCCCACTCTTTTGCAAGATAGTTTCTCCCAGCCGTGCTAGTACGCCACTTGCACTTGGATTTGTCCCACCTCACCTAGCTACATGAGATGAGGAAGTGCGTTCAGCTACTTAAGAAGGTCGGGTGCTAGAGGCAAAATACACGCTAGAAACATGGTGAGAACAGCTCAAGCTATCACCTCGGTATAAACTGAAACCGAACCGAATTTTTGGTTTTTGAATTTTTTGTGCTCTTTTTGGTTAGCAATATGAGGAACCGATTTTCATAAGAAAAAACAAACAAACAGTAGAAACCGAAATGCCCATGCCTACATAACGCGGCACTTGTGTTACTATTTCCTTTCTTTCACCTTCTTGACAAATGGCGAGTGGTATGAACACTTTCTCTTTCTCTTCGCAGCTCCTTATTTTCCATGGTGATTGTGGATTATTACATTACTTGTACGGAACCATGTAGCCTTTATATTCTCTCTGGTTCATGTGGTCTCTAGGTGCACACCGGTGTTTAGTGATCCATTTCCCACCTCCGATCGATTTTCTTTCTTCTTTCTGGCACCACGTAGTGGCTCTTCGAGAAGGTGTGTTAAGCGTTTTCTCCTCCTTTCATGTGAAAATAACAGCGGTAGTGCATCAGTAGTAATAGCATCGAGGGTGCAACAACGTACCTCCCTCTCCCCGTGTCCCTTCCTGGACCTCTCACAATATCGACGCGTCACCCGCCCCACCATGTTATCTTGCTTGTCGCCCATGGGAGTCACCGGACCACCGACCCTCTACCTCACACCTCCCAACTAAAAATCCAGAGTTCACACAACTTCCTAATCCGTCCTTGGTTGGGTGGTTTCATGTAACACCCCAATTTTTGGCCCTTTTCTGTTCTTTTGGTTTAGCTTGGAATTTACTTTGGATTTCCCTTGAATTTTATGGACTTCAAACTTGGAAAGATCATCTGTCCTTCTCCTCCTAAGTGAATAGTAATTCTCAAATCTTTCCCAAGATCATGTCATCTCCATCCTAGCCCAACCATAATTTCCATCTTATCTAAATATTCATTTTTCTATTAAAGGAATAATCATGTTTGTGCTAGGTTGTGAAGCAACCTATATTTTTGTCACTCCCAAAATTCCCACAAGTCCTTTGACTCATATAAACCATGGATATGTAAACATATTCAAGATTCTATGCTCATGGTGAGCACACCATCCAATTCTAGTTTCTGGACCCATTTTGAGATTGTAAAGCAACTATATTTTATGTTTCTTCATAATTCTTGAAATTAATCCAGGCCCTAAGTATCCCTATACCCATTGAGCATGCCAAAGTTCACATCATTTGGCCAAGACAATTTCCCCCAAAAATTATCTCAGGATTCTATCCAGTACGGATCACTGTGAAGGAAGTACCATTTATATTTATCCAAATGATATGAAATGTTACTACTGCCTGCAAGCCAAATAGGGCAGTGTATCACTTTCGCAGAAGTACCCCAATTAGCAGTCGTCCCAACGAAGATTGGAGGAGAGTATCTATAGTGGCGCTTCTATCGATTGTGTCACGACTCTTGTGTGAAGTAACTACTTGAGCTTCTGCAAATATTGTTACTATCCTGAATGATGGATAAACCATATTAACAAGGATAAAAGGGGTTTGACATAATAACTATAAAAACTATTGAAAGTAAATAACATAAATAAGAATGGAAGTTTTGTTTCCTATAATGAAGAGATTAGGCGCAGAGAGAATTTAGTTCATGGTAAGAATGTCTCAGATGTGCTAATGTGACGGTAATACCAGTTACCTTGTATTGTACTCATAGCATTTGATATGTGTGTTCTGTAGGCGGATCACCCTAAGGTTATGAAGCTCCTCCACACGGCATTATATTTCATTCTACGGTCATGCTTACCATTGCCGCGGAGTGGTCGTTTCACAATTAAGGTCCTTGGATTGTAACCAAGCATTAAGTTTAATGGATCACCGCCATCTCACATTGTCTTCGGTCCTCTGATGGCCCACAAGTATAGGGTATCAATCATAGTCCTTTCGATAAGTAAAAGTGTCGAACCCAACGAGGAGCAGAAGGAAATGGCAAGCGCTTTTCAGCAAGGTATTCACTACAAGCACTGAAATGATCGGTAACAGATAGTTTTGTGATAAGATAATTTGTAATGGGTAACAAGTAACAAGTGTAACAAAGGTGCAAAAAGGTGGCCCAGTCCTTTTTTTAGCAAATTATAAGCCTAGACGAACTCTTATATAAAGAAAAGCGCTCCCGAGGACACATGGGAATTACTGTCGAGTTAGTTTTCATCATGCTCATATGATTCATGTTTGTTACTTTGATAATTTGATATGTGGGTGGACCGGTGCTTGGGTGTTCTCCTTACTTGGACAAGCCTCCCACTTATGATTAACCCCTCTCGCAAGAATCCGCAACTACGAAAGAAGAATTAAGATAAATCTAACCATAGCATGAAACATGTGGATCCAAATCAGCCCCTTATGAAGCAACGCATAAACTAGGGTATAAGCTTCTATCACTCTAGCAACCCATCATCTAGTTATTACTTCCCAATGCCTTCCCCTAGGCCCAAATAATGGTGAAGTGTCATGTAGTCGATGTTCACATAACACCAGTAGAGGAAAGACAACAGACATCTCATCAAAATATCGAACGAATACCAAATTCACATCATTACTTATAACAAGACTTCTCTCATGTCCTCAGGAACAAACATAACTACTCACAAAGCATATTCATGTTCAAGATCAGAGGGGTATTGATTATCATTAAGGATCTGAACATATGATCTTCCACCAAATAAACCAACTAGCATCAATTACGAGGAGTAATCAACACTACTATCAACCCACAGTTACCAATCTGAGGTTTTCAGACAAAGATTGAATACAAGAGATGAACTACGGTTTGAGAGGAGATGGTGCTAGTGAAGATGTTGATGAAGATTGACCCTCCCTCGATGAGAGGATCGTTGGTGATGACGATGGCTTTGATTCCCGCCTCCCAGAGGGAAGTTTCCCTGGCAGAATAGCTCCGCCGGAGCCCTAGATTTGCTTTTGCCCAGGGTCCGCCTCGAGATGGAGGTGCTTCATCCAGAAAGCTTCCTTCTGATTTTTTCTAGGTCAAAACCTTTCATATAGCAGAAGATGGGCACCAGACACTGGCCAGGGGGCCCACAAGCCTTGGGGGCGCGCCCTGGGGTAGGGAGGATTTGAATAATAAAAAAGATTTGCATAGAGATGTAATTTTAATACCCCCTTTGAATAATAATAAAGATTTACATAGCGTATCAAGCATAGCTCACATAGTTATTTTATTTGTGTGCAGGGAAGATCACCGACGTGCCGCTTAACGACACCCAGAAGATCACCGGCATCCTCGATAGTCATCCAGTGAGTAAATTAAGATGGTCTATCTGTTACTTCAAGTCGCCTATATTTTTCCGGAGTGTTGATTAATCTCACGGGTTGACTTTTAGTCTGTCAATGCTACTTGAGTGTCCACCATATACTGTCGACATATCAGAGAAGAAGAATACCGACTGTTGTCGTGGGGTCGCTTCCTCTTCCATTTGCTCGTGATATACCTTTGTAATGCACGAGAGAAGGAGGGGAAGCGACCATCACCGACGGTCAAAATAATTGTGAGGGAGTGTCCACCATATAAGAGAGGAAGAATCCTGACAGTTGTTGTGATAGGAGCTTCTTCTTCGTTCGAAGATGCTAGACATTTTGGCGCTATGCTAGAGGCATGTGACAGACGATTGAAAGGCATAATCGGAATCGTCATATTTTTCTGAGTAACTATAAGGGCATATTTATCCCTTAGTTGTTTTGGTGATTGATGACAATGCTTTTGTGGACTAATCGTGTGCATTGAGTATTTCAGACATCTCATCACTACGCACAAGACGATTTGGTGCCTCTCAAAGACTATTGAAGACGGCGTTTCTCTATGTTTCCTTTCGGTGGATTTGAGTCGTAGGAAAGCCATACTATTAAGAGGGGGTCCGCTTTGGAAAGGTTTGGGTGGAATCATCACGTACACGTCTACTCCTTTTGCACCTCCTTTCCTCTGGCATGTTGGAGCATCCTCCGTCTTTTCTCGTCTATGCAAGCTGTCGTGTTGGCTGAGCTTGGGCATGCGGTAGTACTGCTCCTAGGAGCGGTAGTACCGCAGGCCCTTGCGGTAGTACCAGGCCCAGGTGCGGTAGTACCGCAAGCGCCCACGGTAGTACCGCTCCTTTGGAGCTGTAGTACCATGGCCCCAGGCCAGGTGCTGCTATGGCTGCAGTAGTAGGAGCGGATGTAATTTTTTACATCCGCGCCCTAGGCGGTAGTACCGCACCCGGTGCGCGGTAGTACCATGCGTTCTGGTCTGGCTCAGCAGCTTGCGCGGCAGTAGGAGCGGATGTAATTTTTTACATCTGCACCCCACGCGGGAGTACCGCCCCTGGCTCATGGTACTACCATGTCAGATTTTTGCATTGACTCCAACTCAGCGGAAGTTGCCACAAATGTATTTTTATATGTCTGTGCCTTCTCAAAATCTGGAACATCCCTGCCTTGCGGTAGTACCGCCAGGGGGGTCGGTAGTATCGCGCTAGCGGTTCTACCGCCCTCTGCTTCAGTGTATTTGGGTTGTCCTGGTTTGTGCTGCTCGGGCAGTAGTACCGCATGCCCCTGCGGTAGTACTGCGGCCCTGGCACGGTAGTACCGTGCTACGCAGGCTGGGTTGGTGGATAACGGTTGGATTTGTTCTTCCACTATATAAGGGGTGTCTTCTTCTCCGAGTTGACTATCTCTTCCATCACCAAGAACCATTATTGCTCCAAGCTCCATTTTCGCCCGATCTCTCTCCCTAGCCAATCAAACTTGTTGATTCTCTAGGGATTGGTTGAGAAGGCCTAGATCTACACTTCCACCAAGATAAATTTGATTCCCCCCACTCATCCCTTGCAGATCTTCTTACTCTTGGGTGTTTGAGCACCCTAGACGGTTGAGGTCACTGCGGAGCCATATTCCATTGTGGTGAAGCTTTGTGGTATCGTTGGGAGCCTCTAATTAAATTGTGGAGATAGCCCCAACCTTGTTTGTAAAGGTCCGGTCGCCACCTCCAAGGGCACCAATAGTGTAGTCACGGTATCTCACATTGTGTGAGGGCGTGAGGAGAATACGGTGGCCCTAGTGGCTTGTTGGGGAGCATTGTGCATCCACACCGCTCCAACGAATACGTACTTCCCCTCAAAAGGAAGGAACTTCGGTAACACATCCTTGTCTTCACCGGCTCCACTCTTGGTTATCTCGTGCCTTTACTTTTCCAAGCTTATTTCTGTTATATCCCTTGCTTGCTTGTGTTCTTGTTCTTGTTGCATCATATAGGTTGCACGCCTAGTTGCATAATAGACAACCTACTTTGATGCAAAGTTTAAATTGGTAAAGAAAAGTTAAAAATTGTTAGTTGCCTATTCACCCCCCCCCCCTCTAGTAAACTATATTGATCCTTTCAATTGGTATCAGAGCCTCGTCTCTTTATTAAGCACTTTGCCGTCCGAAGAGTATGGTTCACACCGTAGACGGTGTGGAGGAGCACTCCGGTGTGAATCCGGTCTCGTCTACGGCCAATGGGGGAACCGCGGTCTCTCATGAGGAATTCAATGTGGCTTTGGACACATTGAAAACCTCCATGACGACCGAGGTTGAAAGCATGTTTAATAAATTCTTAGAAGGGCTTAAACTTTCTACCGCACCGTTGAAAGTGGGTGATCCCACTAACAAGGTGACAGATGCTAACTCCGACAAGGGGGAAGCTACTAGTGAAAAGGCTCCTTCTTCTAGTGGTAAAATTGGCAACGGCATCTTTGCCCATGTGGAACCTCCGCTTACTTATGGTGGGCTGATTCCTTCCACTCATTTGAATCATGCCGGTCCTCCCCCTAAGATTGAAAAATGAGGAGTTTGATTCTTGGGTTTATCGCTTTAAGCGACATTTGAACCACGTTAATACTAACCTTTGGAGAATCATTGAAGAAGGTTTTTATCCCATGACCGAAGCAACTTCACCCCTAGAGATGCCTCGGATAATCAATTCAGTGAGAACGCTCTCTTCATCACCCAAGATGCAATTCCACCCGAAGATCTTGCTCAACTCCGGCCCTTCACCATGGCCAAGGATGCAGCATTCAACGCTCCAACTATGAAGTGGTGCAAGATGAAGCCGATGAGTTTGCAATGAAAGAAGATGAAGAACCTCGTGAGCTTTATCGGAGATTAACCAAACTCGCGGTCTCACTCCGAGATCATGGGAGCAAGTATACGGATGACAATTAGATCAAGCGCAAATTCCTCAAGGCCATGATGCCTTATCACAAGGCAATTTCCTCCGTCATTCGTCAAAGGCCAGACTTCCACACCTTGTCCTCAAGTGAAGTGTTGGATGATTTTGTGGCTATGAGCATCTTGGACAAGACCGCCGACAATGCGGTGTTACATTCTCGAAGAGCAAAGAAGCCCAACCTTGCATTGAAGGCCAAGGTTAGTGTGGAAGAAGAGGATGAACAGGAAGAAGAGGAGAGCAACCCCGAAGATACAAAGTATGCCTATGATGAACACATGGCTCTTGCTTCAAGGCAATTTTGGAGCAAGAAGAACACAAGGCCCAACTTCAATAAAAACCACTCAAGTGGCGTGAAGGTCAAGCAACGAGTGAGGACGTGCTATAATTGTGGCAATGTGAGCCACTTTGTTGCGGAATGTCCTTATGAGAAGAGGGAAGACAATGGTGGCAAGCTCATCCGAAAGGACAAGGCCAAGTCATTCCCAAACAAGAGCAACTTCACCAAGAAGACTCCTCCCAAGGGGTTGGTGGCACAAGAAGAGTATAATGAGGATGATGATGATGATGATGATGATGATGACGGCAAGCCGGTTGCCATGGCCTCTGCTAGCTCTTGAGCACTGCGTTGGTTTTCCCTTGAAGAGGAAAGGGTGATGCAGTAAAGCAGCGTAAGTATTTCCCTCAGTTTTTGAGGACCAAGGTATCAATCCAGTAGGAGACCACGTGCAAGTCACCTCGTACCTACACAAACAAATAAGAACCTCGCAACCAACGTGATAAAGGGGTTGTCAATCCCTTCTCGTCCACTTGCAAGAGTGAGATCTGATAGAGATAATAATAATAATAAGATAAATATTTTTGGTATTTTTATGATATAGATTGAAAGTAAAGATTGCAAAATAAAATAGATTGGAAACTTGTATGATGGAAAATAGACCCGGGGGCCATAGGTTTCACTAGTGGCTTCTCTCAAGATAGCATAAGTATTATGGTGGGTGAACAAATTACTGTCGAGCAATTGATAGAAAGGCGAATAATTATGAGAATATCTTGGTATGATCATGTATATAGGCATCAGGTCCGTGACAAGTAGACCGACTCCTGCCTGCATCTACTACTATTACTCCACACATCGACCGCTATCCAGCATGCATCTAGAGTATTAAGTTCATAAGAACGGAGTAACGCTTTAAGCAAGATGACATGATGTAGAGGGATAAACTCATGCAATATGATATAAACCCCATCTTTTTATCCTCGATGGCAACAATACAATACGTGTCGTTTCCCTTTCTGTCACTGGGATCAAGCACCGCAAGATTGAACCCAAAGCTAAGCACTTCTCCCATTGCAAGAAAGATCAATCTAGTAGGCCAAACCAAACTGATAATTCGAAGAGACCTGCAAAGATAACCAATCATACGTAAAAGAATTCAGAGAAGATTCAAATATTGTTCATAGATAATCTTGATCATAAACCCACAATTCATCGGATCTCGACAAACACACCGCAAAAGAAGATTAAATCAAATAGATCTCCAAGAGAATCGAGGAGAACTTTGTATTGAGACAGAGAGAGAAGAAGCCATCTAGCTAATAACTATGGACCCGAAGGTCTGAGGTAAACTACTCACACATCATCGGAAGGGCCATGGAGTTGATGTAGAGGCCCTCCTTGATCAATGCCCCCTCCGGCGGAGCTCCGGAAATGACCCCAAGATGGGATCTCTTGGGTACAGAAGGTTGCGGAGGTGGAATTAGGTTTTCGTGGTGCTCTTCGATGTTTACAGGGTACGCAGGTATATATAGGAGGAAGAAGTAGGTTGGTGGAGCCACGAGGGGCCCACGAGGGTGGAGGGCGTGCCCAGGGGGTAGGCACGCCCCCTGCCTTGTGGCCTCCATGTTGATTGCTTGGCGTCCACTCTAAGTCCTCTGGATCACGTTTGTTCCAAAAATCACGCTCCCGAAGGTTTCATTCCGTTTGGACTCCATTTGATATTCTTTTTCTGTGAAACACTGAAATAGGCAAAAAAAACAGCAATTTGGGTTGGGCCTCCGGTTAATAGGTTAGTCCCAAAAATAATATAAAAGTGTATAAATAATCCCATTAAACATCCAAAATAGAATATATATATATATATATATATATAATAGCATGGAACAATCAAAAATTATAGATACGTTGGAGACGTATCAGCCTCCATTGCCATTGCGACAACTCCACGGGTGTCTCTCTTCGACTCACCCAATGAGAACATCACCGCCAAGTGCCTCACGGTTAAAGCCACCAACAAGGTAACCCCCAACATCAAAACTACCATCATTAATAATCCTTCTTTTACGGATTGCATTGATGAACATGAGGGGTCTAATGTGGAGGAAAATGAGTGAGTCTTTTATGAGTAAGCTTAAGGGTAAGTCCGACAAGCACTTCGTTGCTCTCTTGGAACAACTTGGTGAAGCCAATGACATGATCGAGGCTCACGAGGACACCATCTCTAAGATGGAGGGGCATAGTCGTGACTATGCCGATGAGATATCGGATCTCTCTAATGTTCTTGAGGAAGAGTGTGGTCATCGCTTGGCTCTTGAGGAGTCAGACAACGATGATCATGCTAAACTAAAGAAAGATCTTGATCATGCTCTTGTTGTTTCTTGTGTGCTAAACTCCGAGAAGGCCAAGCTTGGAGTTGATCTTGCTAGAATCAAATAGGAGTTTGACTTACTTGACAAGGCTCACAAGGTCTTGAAGGATGCTCATGCTATCCTCAAAGAGTCTCATGATCAACTCCAAGTAAAGCTAACCAAGGAGAAAGCCACATTTCCTCATATGGTCTTAATTGATAATGCAAATGCTACTAACCTGTGTTGTGAGCATGTGCATATTGTTGAGGAGAATGCTAAGTTGAAGGAGCAACTTGAGAAAGGCCTTGTGTCGTGCATACAAGGCGAGAAGAACCTCAACGACCTTTTGAGCAATCAAAAGGAAGTTGTGGCCAAGGAAGGGATTGGGTTTGCACCCAAGTCCATGAACAAGAAGAAGAATGACAAGACCAAACGACCTCCTCCTCTCATGCAAACTTTTGTCAAAGAGGGAGAGGGTGCATCTAAGAAGAAGAACAACAATGAGAATGGTAGTGATGCCAAGAAGGGCAATGCTACTCCTCCCAACAAAGCCGACGACTTTAACCCTTCTTATGTGTTATGCCGTGCTAGTGATGGACATGTCTATGCCAAAAAATTTGGTTCTTCTTATGAGTACATTGAATGGTCTATTTGGGTTCATGAGACCCTTGTTACTAACATCAAAGGACCCATTACAAAATGGGTACCTAAAACCAAGCATTGATCTCGTGTAGGTGTTTGCTTCCGGTGGGGGATCATGGTTGCTGGATAGTGGAGCCACTAATCATATGACTGGAAGCAAGGACTTGGTGGTGGACGTGCAAAAGATTCCATCTATGCCAACCAACGTCGAGTGGGGTGATGCCTCGTCCTCTAAGGTATTGGGACTCGGCAAGATTGTCATTTCTCATGATCTCACGATCGAGAAGGTCATGCTTGTTGAGTCCCTTGCATAAAATTTACTTTCCATTGGTCAACTTGCGCTCATGGGCTTTGCCACCTTCTTTGATGTTGATACCGTGGCCCTCTTGTGGAGCAAGACTCTTAAAATAGCCTTTGTTGGGCATGTCGAAAACGGTCTCTATGTGATTAACTTTTCAGAGCGACTCACTAAGATCACGACATGCCTAATGGCTAAAGTTGACGTGGGATGGCTTTGGCATCGCCGTTTATCCCATGTCAATATGAGATCTTTGCAAACTCTTCTCAAGGGGGACCATGTCCGTGGACTAACAAATGTTAGTTTTGCTAAAGATCGTGCTTGCAGTGCTTGTATCAAAGGAAAGCTACATGAAAAGGCTCACCCTCCCACGACTATCATTTACTCGAAGAGGCCTTTGGAGCTCCTTCACATGGATATCTTTGGGCCTCCATCTTTTGATAGTCTTGGGGGTAGGACGTATTGCTTGGTGATTGTGGATGATTATTCAAGATACACTTGGGTATATTTCTTCAAGAGGAAGAGTGAGACCCAACAAACCGTCATTGACTTTGCAAATGAAGCTCAACATCAACACAATGCAAAGATCTTGACAATAAGAAGTGACAACGGCACCGAGTTCAAGAACTACACCTTGGGTGAGTTTCTTAGTGATGAGGGGATCAAGCATCAATATTCCGCAACTTACACCCCTCAACAAAATGGTGTAGCGGAGAGGAAGAACCAGACGTTGATGGATGCTGCAAGGACCATGATGGCGGAGTACAAGTCTCCATATAACTTTTGGGCCGAAGCCATCAACACCGCGTGTCATGCATCCAATCGGCTCTACCTCCGCAAAGGCTTGAACAAGACTCCATATGAGATACTCACCGGTAACAAGCCCAACCTCAAGTACTTCCGGGTGTTCAGGTGTAAGTGCTTTATTCTCAAGAAAGGTGTTCGTTTGTCTAAATTTGAGGCTAGAGCTCATGAGGGCATATTTGTTGGTTATGCTACAAACTCCCATGCTTACCGTGTCCTCAATAAGTCCACGGGACTTATTGAGGAGACATGTTTCGTGGAGTTTGATGAGAATAACAGCTTCCAAGTGGAGCAAAGTGGCACTTGTGATGTAGGTGATGAAATTCCTCCCCAAGCCATAAGAAGAATGGGTGTTGGTTTTATCCTACCCATTGAGGATCCCCTTGTGGCCGAAGGAGAAGGACAATGTTCCACTCACGTGGAGCCATCACCAACTCAAGGTCCACACGCTTCCGAAGAACAAAGTGAAGGCCCTCAACCTCATGAACAAGACCAAGGGCAAGATCAACCTCAAGATGGTGTTGAATAACCAAGTGATGCCCAAGGTCAAGTTCTATCATCCAAGAAAGTTCAAGATCAAGAGAAAGCTCAAGATCAAGAACGAGCTCAAGACGACGCTCAAGATGATCAAGTGACCGCTCCTCAACTCTCTCCTGAGGAGGAATTAGAGCGTCGTGCCGCCAAGATCACATCCAAGCTATCCACCAAAGATCATCTCATGACAAATGTGCTTGGAGGCTTAAGAAAGGGGGTACGCGTTCATAGACAATTAGCAAACTATTGTGAACATCACGCGTTTGTCTCTTGTGTTGAACCCCAAAAGGTCTATGAGGCGCTCGAGGATCTGGATTGGCTTAATGCCATGCATGAAGAACTCAACAACTTCGAGCACGACAAGGTGTGGAGATTGGTGCCAAGGCCAACGGGGAACCATAATGTCATTGGAACCAAGTGGATATTCAAGAACAAGCAAGATGCCCATGGAATTATTATTCGCAACAAGGCTCGTTTGGTAGCACAAGGCTACTCCCAAGTCGAGGGTATCGACTATGGTGAAATCTTTGCTCCCATTACTCGCCTTGAATCCATTCGCATGTTGATTGCTTATGCTTCTCATCATAACTTTAAGTTACAACAAATGGATGTGAAGAGTGCTTTTCTTAATGGTCCTATTAATGAGTTGGTATATGTCAAGCAGCCCCCCGGGTTTGAGGACCCCTATTTTCCCGATCATGTGTACCAACTCGATAAGGCACTCTATGGCCTTAAGCAAACCCCACGTGCGTGGTATGACCACCTTACCGAGTTGTTGCAAGATCGTGGTTTTGAAATTGGGAAAATTGACCCCACTCTTTTTACTAAGAAGGTCAAAGGGGAGTTGTTTGTGTGCCAACTATATGTTGATGATATTATCTTTGGTTCCCCTAACAAAGCTTTCAATGAGGAATTTGTCGCACTCATGACCTCCAAGTTCAAGATGTCCATGATGGAAGATTTGAAGTTCTACCTCAGGTTCGAAGTCAAGCAATGAAGAGAAGGAACCTTCATCAACCAAGCCAAATATACTCAAGACATGCTCAAAAGATTCAAGCTAAGTGATGTCAAGCCGGCTTCCACTCCAATGCCCGTCAAATGCCAACTTGACCTAGATCCCAATGGTAAAGCGGTGGATCAAAAGGTATATGATGTCTACTACACAACCTTCTTCTTGTAGTCATTGTTGGGCCTCCAAGTGCAGAGGTTTGTAGGACAGTAGCAAATTTCCCTCAAGTGGATGACCTAAGGTTTATCAATCCGTAGGAGGCGTAGGATGAAGATGGTCTCTCTCAAGCAACCCTGTAACCAAATAACAAAGAGTCTCTTGTGTCCCCAACACACCCAATACAATGGTAAATTGTATAGGTGCACTAGTTCAGCGAAGAGATGGTGATACAAGTGCAATATGGATAGTAGATAAAGGTATTTGTAATCTGAAATTATAAAAACAGCAAGGTAATTAATAATAAAAGTGAGCGTAAATGGTATTGCAATGCGTTGAAACAAGGCCTAGGGTTCATACTTTCACTAGTGCAAGTCCTCTCAACAATGATAACATAATTGGATCACATAACTATCCCTCAACATGCAACAAAGAGTCACTCCAAAGTCACTAATAGCGGAGAACGAATGAAGAGATTATGGTAGGGTACGAAACCACCTCAAAGTTATTTTTTCCAATCAATCTGTTGGGCTATTCCTATAAGTGTCACAAACAGCCCTGGAGTTCGTACTAGAATAACACCTTAAGACACAAATCAACCAAAACCCTAATGTCACCTAGATACTCCAATGTCACCTCAAGTATCCGTGGGTATGATTATACGATATGCATCACACAATCTCAGATTCATCTATTCAACCAACACATAGAACCTCAAAGAGTGCCCCAAAGTTCCTACCAGAGAATCATGACGAAAACGTGTGCCAACCCCTATGCATAGGTTCATGGGCGGAACCCGCAAGTTGATCACCAAAACATACATCAAGTTAATCACGTGATATCCCATTGTCACCACAGATATCCACGGCAATACATACATCAAGTGTTCTCAAATCTATAAAGACTCAATCCGATAAGATAACCTCAAAGGGAAAACTCAATTCATTACAAGAGAGTAGAGGGGGAAGAAACATCATAGGATCCAAATATAATAGCAAAGCTCGCGACACATCAAGATCGTAT
Source organism: Triticum aestivum (assembly GCF_018294505.1). Classification (NCBI taxonomy): domain Eukaryota; kingdom Viridiplantae; phylum Streptophyta; class Magnoliopsida; order Poales; family Poaceae; genus Triticum; species Triticum aestivum. The sequence continues at coordinate 677,794,521 of NC_057806.1, read as the reverse complement.
CATCTCAAGAACACGAGAGAGAGAGAGAGATCAAACACATAGCTATTGGTACATACCCTCAGCCCCGAGGGAGAACTACTCCCTCCTCATCATGGAGACCACTGGGATGCTGAAGATGGCCATTGGAGAGGGATTGCCCCTCCGGCAGGGTGCCGGAACGGGTCTAGATTGGCTTTCAGTGGCTACGGAGGCTTCTGGCGGCGGAACTCCCGATCTATTGTGCTCACAGATGTTTTTAGGGTATATGGAGATATATAGGCGGAAGAAGTACGTCAGGGGGGCCACGAGGGGCTCACGAGGGTGGAGGGCGTGCCCAGGGGGGTGGGCGCGCCCCCCCTGCCTGGTGACCTCCTCGCAGATCCCTCAACGTGCACTCCAAGTCTTCTGGGCTTCTTTCCTTCCAAAAATGAGTTCCGTGAAGTTTTAGGTCAATTGGACTCCATTTGGTTTTCCTTTTCTTCGAAACCCTAAAATAGGGTAAAAACAGAAACTGGCACTGGGCTCTGGGTTAATAGGTTAGTCCCAAAAAATGATATAAAAGTGTATAATAAAGCCCATAAACATTCAAAACAGTAAATAATATAGCATGGAGCAATAAAAAGTTATAGATAAGTTGAAGACGTATCAGCATCCCCAAGCTTAATTCATGCTCGTCCTCGAGTAGGTAAATGATAAAAACAGAATTTTTGATGTGGAGTGCTACTTGGCATAATTTCAATGTAATTCTTCTTAATTGTGGCATGAATGTTCAGATCCGAAAGATTCAAGAAAAAAATTTATATTGACATAAAATGATAATACTTCAAGCATACTAACTAAGCAATTATGTCTTCTCAAAATAACATGGCCAAAGAAAGTTATCCCTACAAAATCATATAGTCTGGCTATACTCCATCTTCACCACAAAACATATTTAAATCATGCACAACCCCGATGACAAGCCAAACAATTGTTTCATACTTTTGATATTCTCAAAACTTTTTCAATATTCACGCAATACATGAGCGTGAGCCATGGATATAGCACTATAGGTGGAATAGAGTGGTGGTTGGAGAAGACAAAAAGGAGAGGATATTCTCACATCGACTAGGCGTATCAACGGGCTATGGAGATGCCCATCAATAGATATCAATGTGAGTGAGTAGGGTTTGCCATGCAACGGATGCACTAGAGCTATAAATTTATGAAAGCTCAAAATAAACTAAGTGGGTGTGCATCCAACTTGCTTGCTCACGAAGACCTAGGGCATTTTGAGGAAGCCCATCATTGGAATATACAAGCCAAGTTCTATAATGAAAGATCCCCACTAGTATATGAAAGTGACAACATAGGAGACTCTCTATCATGAAGATCATGGTGCTACTTTGAAGCACAAGTGTGGTAAAAGGATAGTAGCATTGCCCCTTCTCTCTTTTTCTCTCGTTTTTTTATTTTTTTTATTTGGGCCTTCTTCTTTTTTATGGCCTCTTTTTTTTTATTTGGGCTTCTTTGGCCTCTTTTATTTATCTATTTTCATCCGGAGTCTCATCTCGACTTGTGGGGGAATCGTAGTCTCCATCATCCTTTCCTCACTAGGACAATGCTCTAATAATGATGATCATCACACTTTTATTTACTTACAACTCAAGAATTACGAATCGATACTTAGAACAAGATATGACTCTATATGAATGCCTTCGGCGGTGTACCGGGATGTGCAATGACTCATGAGTGACATGTATGAAAGAATTATGAACGGTGGCTTTGCCACAAATACGATGTCAACTACATGATCATGCTAGCAATATGACAATGATGGAGCGTGTCATAATAAACGGAACGGTGGAAAGTTACATGGCAATATATCTCGGAATAGCTATGGAAATGCCATGATAGGTAGATATGGTGGCTGTTTTGAGGAAGGTATATGGTGGGTGTATGATACCGGCGAAAGGTGCGCGGTATTAGAGAGGCTAGTAATGATGGAAGGAAGGAAAGTGCGTATAATCCATGGACTCAACATTAGTCATAAAGAACTCATATACTTATTGCAAGAATCTAGAAGTTATCAAAGCAAAGTATTACGTGCATGCTCCTAGGGGGATAGATTGGTAGGAAAAGACCATCTCTCGTCCCCGACCGCCACTCATAAGGAAGACAATCAATAAATAAATCATGCTCCGACTTCATCACAACGGTTCACCATACGTGCATGCTACAGGAATCACAAACTTTAACACAAGTATTTCTCAATTTCACAACTACTCAACTAGCATGACTCTAATATCACCATCTTCATATCTCAAAACAATTATCAAGCATCAATCTTTTCTTAGTATTCAACGCACTCAAAAGAAAGTTCTACAAATCTTGAATACCAAGCATATTATTATTAAGAAAATTTCCATGCTATTAAAGACTCTCAAAATAATATAAGTGAAGCATGATATTTCATCTATTTCTTCAAAATAAAACCACCACCATGCTCTAAAAGGTATAAGTGAAGCACTAGAGCAAATGACAAACTACTCCGAAAGATATAAGTGAAGATCAATGAGTAGTCGAATAATTATGCAACTATGTGAAGACTCTCTCTCATTTAATAATTTCAGATCTTTGTATTTTATTCAAACAGCAAGCAAATCAAAATAAAATGACATTCTAAGAATGGCAAACATCATGTGAATAAGCAAAAACTTAGGATCATCCGAAACTAACCGATAGTTGTTGAAGAAGAAAGGTGGGATGCTAACCGGGCATCCCCAAGCTTAGACGCTTGACACTTCTTGAAACATTATCTTGGGGTGCCTTGGGCATCCCCAAGATTGAGCTTTTGTGTCTCCTTAATTCCTCTCATATCACGGTCTCCCTAAATCTCGAAAGCTTCATCCACACAAAACTCAACAAGGACTCGTGAGATAAGTTAGTATAAACCATTGCCAAAACCTTATCATACTCTACTGTATAAAATCACTAAAATTATTATTCAACATTGCGTACTAAAGGCCTCTGCATATTTAATAGTCCTATCCTCAAATAGAATCATTAAAGAAGCAAACATATGCAAACATAACAGCAATCTGCCTAAACAGGATAGTCTGTAAAGAATGCAGCAACATCCATACTTCCCTAGATCCAAAAATTATGAACTAAAATTCTCTCTGTAGTAAATTTATCAGATATTAATATGAAAAAGGTTTCAACATTTTATCACATTCTGACTTTTCTAGAGAATTATTGCAACAGCGGTAAACTTTCTGTTTTCAAACAGCAACATGTACACTTGTAACATAGGCATAGTAAAGGCTATCCATGCCACTTTTATTGAAATAAAAGATGAAAAACATTGTTCTAAATAACAGCAAGAAAATCCTAACAAAATAAATTGATGCTCCAAGCAAAACACATATCATGTGGCGAATAAAAAATATAGCTCCAAGTGAAGTTACCGATGAACGAAGACGAAAGAGGGGATGCCTTCCGGGGCATCCCCAAGCTTAGGCTCTTGGTTGTCCTTGAATATTACCTTGGGGTGCCTTGGGCATACCCAAGCTTAGGCTCTTGCCACTCCTTATTCCATATTCCATCGAATCTTTACCCAAAACTTGAAAACTTCACAACACAAAACTTAACAGAAAACTCGTAAGCTCCGTTAGTATAAGAAAATAAATCACCACTTCAAGGTACTATAATGAACTCATTATTTATTTATATTGGTGTTAAAAATACTGTATTCCAACTTCTCCATGGTTTATAAACTATTTTACTAGCCATAGGTTCATCAAAATAAGTAAACAACACATGAAAAACAGAATCTGTCAAAAACAGAACAGTCTGTAGTAATCTGGATCAAACGTATACTTATGGAACTCATACAATTCTCAAATAAATTGATGGACCTGATGAATTTATATATTAATCATCTTCAAAAAGAATTAACTAAATATCACTCTCCAAATAAAAATGGCAGCAGTTCCCATGAGCGCTAAAGTTTCTGTTTTTTACAGCATGATCAACAAGACTTTCCCCAAGTCTTCCCAAAGGTTCTACTTGGCACAAACACTAACTAAAAGCATAAAACCACATCTAAAAAGAGTCTAGATGAATTATTTATTACTAAACAGGAGCAAAAATCAAGGAACTAAAATAAAATTGGGTTGCCCCCCAACAAGCGCTATCGTTTAACGCCCCTAGCTAGGCATGATGAATTCAATGATGCTCACATAAAGGATAAGAATTGAAACATAAAGAGAGCATCATGAAGAATATGACTAGCACATTTAAGCCTAAATAACTTCCTATGAATAGGGATTTTGTGAGCAAACAACTTGTGGGAACAATAATCAACTAGCATAGGATGGCAAAACAAGCATAACTTCAAAACGTTAAGCACATAGGGAGGAAACTTGATATTATTGCAATTCCTACAAGCATATATTCCTCCATCATAATAATTTTCAGTAGCATCATGAATGAATTCAACAATATAACCAGCACCTAAAGCATTCTTTTCATGATCTACAAGCATAGAAATTTTATTACTCTCCAGATAAGCAAATCTATTCTCATCAATAGTAGTGGGAGCAAACTCAACGAAATAACTATCATGTGAGGCATAATCCAACTGAAAATTAAAATCATGATGACAAGTTTTATGGATATCATTATTCTTTATAGCATACAAGTCATCACAATAATCATCATAGATAGCAACTTTGTTCTCATAATCAATTGGAACCTCTTTCGAAATAGTGGATTCATCACAAAATAAAGTCACGACCTCTCCAAATCCACTTTCATCAATATAATCATCATAAATAGGAGGCATGCTTTCATCATAATAAATTTGCTCATCAAAACTTGGGTGACAAAAAATATCATCTTCATCAAACATAGCTTCCCCAAGCTTGTGGCTTTGCATATCATTAGCATCATGGATATTCAAGGAATTCATACTAACAACATTGCAATCATGCTCATCATTAAAAAAAATTTAGTGTCAAACATTTTAATGCATTCTTCTTCTAACACTTTGGCACAATTTTCCTTTCCATCATACTCATGAAAGATGTTAAAAAGATGAAGCGTATGAGGCATACTCAATTCCATATTTTTTGTAGTTTTCTTTTATAAACTAAACTAGTGCTAAAACAAGAAACTAAAAGACTCGATTGCAAGATCTAAAGATATACCTTCAAGCACTCACCTCCCCGGCAACGGCGCCAGAAAAGAGCTGGATGTCTACTACACAACCTTCTTCTTGTAGACGTTGTTGGGCCTCCAAGTGCAAAGGTTTGTAGGACAGTAGCAAATTTCCCTCAAGTGGATGACCTAAGGTTTATCAATCCGTAGGAGGCGTAGGATGAAGATGGTCTCTCTCAAGCAACCCTGCAACCAAATAACAAAGAGTCTCTTGTGTCCCCAACACACCCAATACAATGGTAAATTGTATAGGTGCACTAGTTCGGCGAAGAGATGGTGATACAAGTGCAATATGAATAGTAGATAAAGGTATTTGTAATATGAAATTATAAAAACAGCAAGGTAATTAATAATAAAAGTGAGCGTAAATGGTATTGCAATGCGTTGAAACAAGGCCTAGGGTTCATACTTTCGCTAGTGCAAGTCCTCTCAACAATGATAACATAATTGGATCACATAACTATGCCTCAACATGCAACAAAGAGTCACTCCAAAGTCACTAATAGCGGATAACGAACGAAGAGATTATGGTAGGGTACGAAACCACCTCAAAGTTATTCTTTCCAATCAATCCGTTGGGCTATTCCTATAAGTGTCACAAACAGCCCTAGAGTTCGTACTAGAATAACACCTTAAGACACAAATCAACCAAAACCCTAATGTCACCTAGATATTCCAATGTCACCTCAAGTATCCATGGGTATGATTATACGATATGCATCACACAATCTCAAATTCATCTATTCAACCAACACATAGAACCTCAAAGAGTGCCCCAAAGTTCCTACCGGAGAATCACGACGAAAACGTGTGCCAACCCCTATGCATAGGTTCATGGGCGGAACCCGCAAGTTGATCACCAAAACATACATCAAGTTAATCACGTGATATCCCATTGTCACCACAGGTATCCATGGCAAGACATACGTCAAGTGTTCTCAAATCTATAAAGACTCAATCTGATAAGATAACCTCAAAGGGAAAACTCAATTCATTACAAGAGAGTAGAGGGGGAAGAAACATCATAGGATCCAAATATAATAGCAAAGCGCGCGATACATCAAGATCGTATCATCTCAAGAACACGAGAGAGAGAGAGAGAGAGAGAGAGAGAGAGAGATCAAACACATAGCTACTGGTACATACCCTCAGCCCCGAGGGAGAACTACTCCCTTCTCGTCATGGAGAGCACCGGGATGATGAAGATGGCCACTGGAGAGGGATTGCCCCCTCCGGCAGGGTGCCGAAATGGGGCTAGATTGGCTTTTGGTGGCTACGGAGGCTTCTGGCAGCGGAACTCCCGATCTATTGTGCTCACGGATGTTTTTAGGGTATATGGAGATATATAGGCGGAAGAAGTACGTCAGGGGGGCCACGAGGGGCTCACGAGGGTGGAGGGCGCGCCCCCTGCCTCGTGACCTCCTCGCAGATCCCCCGACGTGCACTCCAAGTCTTCTGGGCTTCTTTCTTTCCAAAAATGAGTTCCGTGAAGTTTCAGGTCAATTGGACTCCGTTTGATTTTCCTTTTCTTCGAAACCCTAAAACAGGGTAAAAACAGAAACTGACACTAGGCTCTGGGTTAATAGGTTAGTCCCAAAAAATGATATAAAAGTGTATAATAAAGCCCATAAACATTCAAAACAGTAAATAATATAGCATGGAGCAATCAAAAATTATAGATACGTTGGAGACGTATCAGTATATCGCTCCATGATTGGCTCCTTGCTTTACCTTTGTGCATCTAGACTGGATATCATGTTGAGTGTGGGAATTTGTGCACGGTTTCAAGCCGCCCCTAAGAAAAGCCACTATGTGGCGGTCAAGTGAATCTTTTGATATTTGGCTCATACCCCAAACTTTGGCTTACGGTATCCAAGAGGATCTAACTTCAGTCTTGTGGGCTATTCGGACTCCGATTGGGCGGGAGACAAAGAAGATAGGAAGTCAACTTCCGGAGGGTGCTAATTTCTTGGTTGCTCTTTGGTCAGTTGGTCTTCCAAGAAGCAAAGTTGCGTGTCTCTCTCATCCACAGAAGCAGAGTATGTGGCTGCCGGTAGTTGTTGTGCACAACTTTCATAGATGAGGCAAACTTTAAAGGATTACGGTGCCATTTGTGACAAAGTGCCTCTTCGGTGTGACAATGAAAGTGCCATCAAGATTTCTCTCAACCCGGTGCAACACTTCAAGACGAAGCATATTGAGATTCGGTATCACTTCATCCGGGATCATGTTAGGCGAGGGGAGATCGAGCTCAACTATGTCAACACTCTTGATAACCTTGCAGATATCTTCACGAAGCCCCTGGATGAAGCAAGATTTCGCGAGTTAAGGCATGAGCTAAATATCATTGATTTGAGCAATGTTGCTTGAACCTGTGCACACCCCACCATACTCAACTTGTTATCTTGTTTAGGTGTAGGCATGGACATTGGGGGAGTGTTGTTCTCTCAATGAACTCTCCCTCCCCCCATTATGCATAAATTGATCAACTCTTTCACATTAGCCATTGTTGATGGTACTTGTGCTTCAAAGACGAGTTTTGGTCATGGGCCCAAGGATAAATCTTCGTGGTGACATACCAATTGACTCAAACATAGGTGGCTCCGGCCACCGCCCTCTTTTTAGAGAGGTTGTGTTGAGTGTTTTAATTCTTGTTGTCTCTTGTCTTCCTTTCGTCGCGTCAAGCTTGTGTGTGTTGTCTCGTGTGCCAGCGTCTTGGTGTGTCCGTTCGATTGAAGGTTGCTTTGCAAAGGCCCTTTGTTTTCCCTTGTTCTTGAAACTTGCATCTTCTTGAGCACACTGTACTACCGCGGCCTGCCACGGTACTACCGCGTGAGCAGCGCACGGTACTTCCGCACCGAGCGCGACAGTAATTTTTTACTGCCGCTTGGGGGAGCGGTACTACCATCCTTGGTGCGGTACTTCTGCCCAGGCGGTACTACCACGATGACATGCAGTACTACCACGCTGTCGAGGACGCGTGGGGGTTAAGAGCGGGCAGGGGGAGTTCCACCTCCCCCATACCCATTCATCTGTTTCTCCCCGTGCCGTCTCTCTCTCTCTCTCTCGCTCGCTCAAGAACGGCGCTGGAGGTCCTCGCCGGATCTCTGTCTCCGGCCGCTCTCCTCGGATTCCGTCCGGTGGGATCGTTCCCCACCACTCCCTCTTGCCATGGAACAAGGTTTCTCCCCAAATCCCTCTCTCTTTGGTTCGTTTGCTTGCTTCTAGGTTTTTGGGGAGATGCATGTTGTTCTTGAGATTTTAGGCCAAATCTATGCAAGACTAGGATGTAGGAGAGTAGTAATGCGTAGAGATTGTACTTGCTATGTTGTACCATGGTAGATTTGATCAACCGTAGTACCGCTTTGTTGTCATGGTTGTGCTCGGACGTAGTTGAGTTTCGGATCTGACACCGTGCGGTCCTACCGCATCTCCAGAGTGGTACTAGCGCGCGTACGGTACTACCGCTCCTCGGGAGCGGTAGTACCGCACGAGGCGCGGAGCTAACATTTTACTGCCGCTCCGAGCCACGGTACTACCGTGCCACCCCGGCGCGGTACTACCATGACTAGGAGCAGCACTAAAATTTTAGTACCGCATAGCCATGCGGTACTACCGTTGCAGTCAAATCTCCCAAGTGGCAATTAATTACCAAGTGCATGCTCTACTTGTTTCACCTGTTTTGTTGTGGTCTTTGCATTGATCCTTCTCGCTTCTCGTGCGTGTTTTTGTGTTTTGTGTCTTAGGTGGTGGCCCCGGTGCTCCTTCTCGCCGTTCCAATCCTAGTCGTGACACGGGCTCCAAGCGTCTACGCAACCAAGACGAAGCTCCAGAGGGCTCCAATGCCCCCCAACGCAGGACCAAGACCACCGCCACCAAGCTCAAGGAGCCCACCAAGGGCATGGATGAGATTCCTCTTGCTGAGTTTGCCTCTCGAAGAAAGATCAACCCCTATGTGAATCCTCGTGCCAACTTCAGCAGGAATGATATGTTCTGGACCAAGCAGCAGTATCTCACTTATGTGGATGTGATCAAGGCAAAGCAGAACCTCTATGTGGACGTGCACTGGATTGACATGCATCACATGAGGGATGATAGGCACCGTGATTACTTTGGTGAGGCTCTGGACCTCGTGGAGCAGTTTGGCATTGAGCATGTGATCCCCTTCCACTTGGATTATGACCCTGAGATTGTGGCCCAGTTCTTTGCCTCGGTCCACTTCCATACTGATGAAGAACGGAGGATGACCTGGATGACCAACGGATAGCGGCTGACTGCTACATGGAAGGACTTCATGGATTTGCTTTAGGTTCCTGATGAGGGGCTCAACACACCCGTTGGTGTACGCCCTCATGCCAATCCCGAGTCAGCCAACAAGGACAAGCTTCTACCCTACTATGTTGAGAAATTGCTTCCCAGTGGCAAGAAGACATGGGTGCTGAACCCCTTCCTCGACATCATGTATCACGTCTTCCGCAACTCTCTCTTTCCCCGCATTGGTGACAAGGACAAAGTGCATGCCTATCTTGTGGATATGATGCTCATCTGTGAGGAGGCTCGTCTCTCTCAGACTCAACCACTTGATGTATCACACATCATGTGGTGCAAGCTTCGGTTTGCAGTGTTCACCCGTAAGGTTCCCATCTATGGACCTTACCTGTTTCTGCTGATCACGAGGACTTGGGAGAAGCTCCTTCCCAATGATGAGTTTCTTGCCCCTGACTAACTTTGTCATGACCCCATCAGGCTCTGTATCAAGCCCCAGTGAACCAACACTACTACCCGTGCTGAGGCAGCGGCTGCTCAGATGGATGTGGATGAAGATGAGGTTGAGGAGGAGGACGCTGATGAGGACAGCTCTGCTGGCTACTCGCCTTCATCGTCTGAGCCCTCTTGGGCTAATAAGTTGAAGAACAAGATGAAGGCTCTGTTCTACATGCAGGCCAAGGGGCAGTACCGGTCTCATCTTGCTCAGAAGGAGAGTCGCCGCCGCGACAAGCGGATCTTGAGGACGTTTGGCGAGCATATATCTAGCGGATCTGAGAGGGTCATCACGCCAGAGGCAGCTGGATGGCGAAGCAGGGCTACAGGTGGACTGATTCCGAGGAGGGCAAGGAGGAGTCCGTCCCAGCTGCCGAGTCTGACAAGGAGCATGCGAGTGATTACTTCACTTGAGCCACCACTTGTGTTGTAGGCATCCTCTCTGCCTTTTTGGTGTCTCAATGCCAAAGGGGGAGAGAGTGTAGGATTTGCGAGTCGTGTTTGTTTCGTGAGTCGTTTGCTTTTATTCCGTTGAACCTCGTTTGCCTTGGTTTGGTTTGTGCTTGTGAGACTTATCTATCATATGGTGTAAGACATATGCACTCTATTGTACCTTATTAAGCTTATGCTATCTTGTGCTATTTATTTTATGCTCATAGTTACTATCTTGCTTAGTGTTAGCCTTTTTGTTGCAAGATATGCCTTGTCTATAAAATATAGGGGGAGTGTTGATCCTAGTATGTGTGCCATGCAGTCCAAAGCATTTTTTATATAGAACACATCTAGGGGGAGCCCGTCGATATTTTATAGATGTGGGGTTTGCCCATGTTCATTTTATCTCTTTTTGTGCAAATCTCGTATTGTCATCAATCCACCAAAAAGGGGGAGATTGTAAGGGCATATTTATCCCTTAGTTGTTTTGGTGATTGATGACAATGCTTTTACGGACTAATCATGTGCATTGAGTATTTCAGACATCTCATCACTACGCACAAGATGATTTGGTGCCCCTCGAAGAGTATTGCAGACGACGTTTCTCTATGTTTTTTCGGTGGATTTGAGTCGTACGAAAGCCGTACTATTAAGATGGGGTCCGCTTTGGAAAGGTTTGGGTGGAATCATCACGTACACGTCTACTCCTTTTGCACCTCCTTTCCTCTGGCACGTTGGAGCATCCTCCGTCTTTTCTCGTCTATGCAAATTGTTGTGTTGGCTGAGCTTGGGCATGCGGTAGTACGGCTCCTAGGAGCGGTAGTACCATAGGCCCTTGCGGTAGTACCGGGCCCAGGCGCGGTAGTACCGCAAGCGCCCACGGTAGTACCGCACCTTTGGAGATGTAGTACCGTGGCCTTAGGCCAAGCGCTGCTACGGCTGCAGTAGTAGGAGCGGATATAATTTTTTATATCCGCGCCCTACGCGGTAGTACCGCGCCCGGTGCGCGGAGTACCGTGCGTTCTGGTCTGGCTCGGCAGCTTGCGCGGCAGTAGGAGCGGATGTATTTTTTTTACATCCGCACCCCGCGCGGGAGTACCACCCCTAGCTCACGTTACTACCGTGTCGGATTTTTGCATTGCCTCCAACTCAGCGGAAGTTGCCACGGATGTATTTTTATATATCCGTGCCTTCTCAAAATCTGGAACATCCCCGCCTTGTGGTAGTACCACAAGGGGGAGCGGTAGTACCGCACCAGCGGTTCTACTGCCCTCTGCTTCAGTGCATTTGGGCTGTCCTGGTTTGTGCTGCTCGGGCGGTAGTACCGCGAGGCCTTGCGGTAGTACCGCATGCCCTTGTGGTAGTACCGCGGCCCTGGCGTGGTAGTACCGTGCTACGTAGGCTGGGTTGGTGGATAATGGTTGGATTTGTTCTTCCACTATATAAGGGGTGTCTTCTTCTCCGAGTTGACTATCTCTTCCATCCCCAAGCTCCATTGTTGCTCAAACCTCCATTTTCGCCCGATCTCTCTCCCTAGCCAATCAAACTTGTTGATTCTCTAGGAATTGGTTGAGATGGCCTAGATCTACACTTCCACCAAGAGAAATTTGATTCCCCCCACTCATCCCTTGTGAATCTTGTTACTCTTGGGTGTTTGAGCACCCTAGACGGTTGAGGTCACCACGGAGCCATATTCCATTGTGGTGAAGCTTTGTGGTATCGTTGGGAGCCTCCAATTAAGTTGTGGAGATAGCCCCAACCTTGTTTGTAAAGGTCCAGTCGCCGCCTCCATGGGCACCAATAGTGGAATCACGGCATCTCGCATTGTGTGAGGGGGTGAAGAGAATACGGTGGCCCTAGTGGCTTCTTGGGGAGCATAGTGCCTCCACACCGCTTCAACAGAGACGTACTTCCCCTCAAAAGGAAGGAACTTCGGTAACACATCCTCGTCTTCACCGACTCCACTCTTGGTTATCTCGTGCCTTTACTTGTGCAAACTTATTTGTGTTATATCTGTTCCTGTTCTTGTTGCATCATATAGGTTGCTCACCTAGTTGCATATCTGGACAACCTACTTTGATGCAAAGTTTAAATTGGTAAAGAAAAGTTAAAAATTGTTAGTTGCCTATTCACCCCCCTCTAGTCAACTATATCGATCCTTTCAGTAAGTTTCATGTATAAAATATTTTCATCCGAGTTGCGGGTTATTTTATATTAATTTTCAAAGTTTTAATCAATTCCTGGAAATATTTTAATTCGAAATTAAAATGTAAAGGCTATGTGCACCCAGCTCTGGGTAGACAGAAGTGTACCAGAGGGGCTGACATGTGGGCCAGGGGGCCAGTTGACCAGTCAAATTTTGACTGGTCGATAGGGGGTGGGCCCCCTGTCATTGGCTGCATTAACTAACTAATTAGGATTAATTATACCAATTAGGTTATTATCTAAATGAATTAAGTTAATTGATTATTTCACTAATTAGTTAATCATTTAATTATTATTTATTATTTCATTTTATTATTTTTAAATTCCTTTTCTATTTCTTTTTCCTTTTTATACAGGGGCGGGCCCCAGTGGTAAGTGGCCCATCTGGGCCACAGGGGGAGTGGATGCATGCGCGTGTGCTCACCGCAGGGGTGCAACCAGTAGGTAGCGGCAACGAGCACGACTAGGCAAGGTGAGCCAGGCGGGGTCGCTCAGGCGCGGCCCAGGCGGAGCGACACGACAGCCAACGTCGGGGCGGCAGAGGGGGGAGGGGGAGACAGGGTTCATCCCCCTGGTGCAGGGGTTCACCGGCGAGGTGCGAGGAAGTCCGTCGAGGAGGGGACGAGAAGGCGGCTCCGCAGGTGACGACGTCGGCGAGGACGAGCGGCGTCAGCGTCGGGGAGCTCCAGATCCTGATCAGGGCAAGGAGAATGAGTGAGGGGGAATTGGTGAGGGAATTAGGGTTTCGGGGTGCTCCCGGGGATTATAGGTCAGGGGCTGGGCCGACCTGATTGGTCTGGTGGCCAGCTGGGCCACGACCCAGTGGTGGGGGGGGGCTTGTTCATTTTATTTTTTGTGTTTGTTTTGTTTTTCTTTCTTTTACTTATTTTTTCTTTAAATTTTCAATTTATTTTAACTTTACAAAATATATACAGTTAGCACCCAAATTAGTGTAACTAAATATACTACTGCCACATTAATTTTTGCATCTAAAATAAATAGTTTAATATTTTATAATTTATAAAAGCCATTTAATTAATTGTTTAACCACTGTTTTAATTATTTTAGTGTATTTAATTATTTTAATAAAAATTTGATTTCTTCACCATAATTACCTATGAATTATGTGGCACCTTTGGAACATTTTAGTTTTGATATTTTAAAACTTTTAATTTTTGACTTTTATTTTAAATTTGAAATTTGAAACGATTTTTAATCAAAGTGAGATTAGCAACAGTAATAGTGGTGACATGGCATCATTAGCATGAGATTACTATAGCTTAATTATTTGGGAATTACATATTCACACAAAAGTTATTGAGGGTATATTTCATCACCCCTTGCCCCGCGCGCGAAAATTACCACGGGGTGTGCATAAGTTATCATGTCTTCGGGGCGTAAAAAATATCATGTTATTTGCATAGAAATTATCATGATATGTTTCGACAACTCCCCCCATCTCCACCCCCGTCGCCGAAGTTACCAGGACTAGGGTACAGAAATTACCAGGTTTGCAATGTGCGGGTTACCATGCTATGCACGCAAAAGTTACTGAGGGTATATTTCATCACCCCCCCACCACTACCACCACCACCTATCACCAAAGTTACCAAGACCGGGGTACACAAGTTATCATGTCGGTGATGTGTGAGTTGTCGTGCCACTAACATTAAATTTACCATGTGTATATTTCATCTCCCCCTCCCCCTCACCAAAGTTATCAAGACCGAGACACATAAGTTATCAGATCTGCGACGTGTGAGTTATTATGATATTCACACAACAGTTACCGGGGGGATATTTCATCAACCCCTCCCCCTCCCCCTAAAAAAATCAGGACCGAGGTACATAAGTTACCATGGTGTCTCAAACTATAACATACAAAAAAAGGCCGAGAGCAAACTATAGGTATATGCTAAAAGTGACAGTACACACAAGTAGTGGCCTTGCTAGTTGGTTAGTGTGGTTAGTTTAGTGGTCTGAGGTGTTTGAGGTTCTCAGTCGAATGAGATTTCGTTATGTCTCAGTCGATGTTATAGTCCTTTGATTTTACATGGAGATTCGTACAAAAAAATTTCTTTTAGTTTTTCCTTTTTTTATTATATATCACTTGACTTAGACTTGGTTAAGTCTCAGTCGACTGAGACCTAGCCACTCCCTTTAAGATGAGTACTGACCAACTCATGCATAGAACATCATTAATTGCAGGATCGTGAAGAAAAACGGAAGGGAATCAATGAATAATCGTGGCCACTCTGTTCGCTTAAGTTAAAACCGCATGATCAATAAGCACCGTCCGATCCAAAATGGATGAGATCCGGGTTGTTCGGATCTGTTACAAAAATTGAAACATTTGGATTTTAGCTTTTGCCTTTTATTTCTTTTCAGGACGAATAGGTGGTCAATTCAACAAGAGTACATCACACGAGTACATGACACCCCTGTCTACATGTTTTTTTCTAAACATAGTACAGACGCAAGCGTTCATATACACGTGCATACACTCACCCCTATGAACGCACACACACGCATCCTACCCCTATGAGCACCTTCGAAAGACTGAGCCGGCATATCATCTTGAAATTTATAAAGTCATCATAGGCACCTCGTTTTCGACAGGGACGTCTCCGCCCACTAAATGCGCATCGCCAGAAATCCTGAAATAAATTCAGAAATAAATGCGAGCATCAAGCCTTGAACTTTGATCAATTAGGAATACCATAGTTCCACTAACCATCCAACCACAAGTTGGTTTGCCCTTCGTCCAAATCTCTACTATTAAAGAAGTATCGAACGTCGTGATGGTTCAACCTCCTCCTCCTCCTATCGATAACCTCATCCCCCAGGCAAGCACCCACGTCCGTTTGTGCCCTTCCTCCGCGCGATTAAGCGAACACGGAAAAAAAATCTGGAAACAACCGCCACCCACGCACACAACGTCCCACGTCCACGCCCTCTCTCAGCGTCCTCCGCCCCTCTCGCTCCCGATCCCCCCTCTCTATTTGGATCTCACAAAAAAATCGCTGCCGCCGCCGGCCGCGCCCCGCCAACACACGGATCTGCCACGAGGCCTACCCTTCTCCATCGCCGTTTGACGCTCATCTCGATCGCCGTCGTGCAGCTCTTGTACATCGCCCTTGTACAACCTGCTCGCTGCCGCTTCGATGGAATACTCCCACGACGATGCAGGGCAAGCTGGCGGGAGCCTGCGGCCGCCCATATCGCGCAGCCGATGGTCGGGTGGTATACGAGCGCAACCTTGTGGGGCAGGTGTAGCCGTGGAGGAGGGCAGACGGATGAGAAGGAGGCTGCTTGCTGAGAGTGTGTCAGCCAAGGAAGAAGCCGGCTAGCTCGCCACCAGGGTATGTACGTCGCCCCATACCGCCATGCCCCTGCATCCTGGGTTGACACCATCCACCGAGAGTCCGAGACGATGCGTGCGAGGCGGTTCTCCATCTATGGGTTGCTTCAAGCGGTGAGGTAATGTCGCCTCCTGTCCATGACGACAGTGGTAGAGGAGGAG
This sequence comes from Triticum aestivum, assembly GCF_018294505.1. Classification (NCBI taxonomy): domain Eukaryota; kingdom Viridiplantae; phylum Streptophyta; class Magnoliopsida; order Poales; family Poaceae; genus Triticum; species Triticum aestivum. The sequence goes on along the minus strand of NC_057806.1, from coordinate 677,778,419 downwards.
GAAGAAAGCAGCATGGGAAAGGCGGTCTAGGAAATGTTAGTGTCGCCGTCATCTCTTGAAGGTCCTCGCTGCTTCCTCAATCTTCACCAATCACCTTGGAGGACGCGGACGTGGCTCTCGTTGGTGGGGGAAACAGAGAGACGGCGGGTCGAGCAGGCAGAGGGTGGTGCCCACAGGAGAAGCAGCGGGATTTTTCACAACCACACTAGCAGCGGCGCCAGCTCCTTGGGGGTGAATGCAGCAGCGTCGGATGTTACCAAGCTCCAGGACAAGTGCCAAGGAGAAGATCTTCTTCGTAAGCATTCTTCCTCTCATGATCTCTCAAATTTTGGTTATTCCTCCTGTCACTTCTTTTGGTCTTGTGAAGATTCCGTTCATAACAGCTGCTATGCTCTGTTAGTCTGTTGGTCTGTGTGTTAGTCTCGTGGAGTAGCCGTGAAGACTCAATGACTGTAGTGCACCTATTTTGTGTTGCATAGACATCTTCGAATTTTCTGCTCACATCGAGCATTGCTTTCAGTTGTTGCAACATCAGATGCGCATACAAGCTTATGCTCCTTTGTATCTCCTTGTCACATGTATATACATGATGCAGTCTTAGTGCATCAATTTCCCACGACGTAATATTAGTTGATCTTTGCTTTTGTTATCACAAGAAGTCTTACATTCGGGTGTACACTGACAACATGATAGCTACTCATGTTTTAATCAGATATTGTTCTTGCATAGCCGGTTCAGCCAAAAAAATTGTCCAAAGTTACTTTCATGTTCTTTGCACCCAGTTCATTTTAATATAAAAGCTTTCTTTTGGAGAACCTCTTATAAATGCCTCTCCTGATATATAATCAGTGGGTTCGGTGACAGTAGGTTGATTTAAACCATGGTACTATACACTGAGAATTATTGCATATATAAATTTTCCCAGTGAATTGAGAAAGAAATCCGTATATAGTTATAAACAGTTAAAAGGCCTGATAGACAACTGCTCCTCTTTTTATTTATTTTTTCAAGTTTCTAGACAGAATATTCTAAAACATGTTCGTGGTACCTGACATGTCTATGAATTTATGAAGAGATAGGTACATGTATGAAGAGATTCATTGTACTAACTGAAGAAGTTCTGAGCTATCATCTAACTAACTATTGCAGATTTATTTATATAGTCCATGTTTTACTTTTTCCTTATTAACGAATGGAGTGGATTATGAGATCTCCTATTTCAATCAGTTTCTTGGTTGGTCAGCTTAAAGTAATTTGTTTTATTGTTCCAGCATCACCGGCCCTGTAGAGATCACCCAGGACTTTCGAACCTGCAAGCACTGCACTTGCCTCAGCCTCCATAGCGTCACAGAAACTTGGGATCCTCTGGCTGGTGGACAAAATGACCGTTCCTTCACCGTCCCATATGACCATACCATGGCCCCAACATTATCCTGACCAGTAGCTTGTACGAAGTCTCCATCCAGATTGAGTTTTTTTAGCAAGCCCCTTTGCGGTTTCTCCCATGAGCACTTCTGTCTTGCTGGTGGTGTTGGGTGCCGGCTTGGCTCCTGGAACAAGGGTTGTTTGCCTTTGTCACCAGAGTCTGAGATCACAAGCCGCTCTTGGTGACAGCCCAGTAGCTCAGAAGAAAGGCTACTAGAGCCAAAATTGGCGATGTACAAATTATATTTTGTATGATATTCAATGTCCTTTGGAGTGAAAGGCAGTAACTGCAGAATGATGTTCAAACCATATTTCGTTTGTTTGTTTATTTAATCAGTTTCGCTTTCATTTGATTCTTGGTTCAGTTTCGAGTCAGCCTTCTAGATCAGAGTAACTGAAATTGAGGTATAATATTTGGTCAATGATTGTAGTGTGAAGAAAGGTGGGCTTATGCTATTTCAATCTTCAGTTGCGTGGATGAATCAGGAACAAATATAGTTCAAGTATTCTGAAGTGAGATGCGTTATTGTTGTTTCGTTCCTTTTTCAATTGTCTGCCACATAATTTTGTTTCAGGATTGTATGGTGAAATGGTAAGAGTCAGTTTCATTTGTAGGTATCAATACCAATAGTGTCAAGTGCAGACATATCGACAATTTTGTCTCTATAATAGCCTTGCAGAAGGGACTGCAATAAAAGATATTGTGGCAAACATTACGTGGTGTGTAGATATGGAGTCAGCAATGCATTGCTACTGCACTACTATGACTGCACCAACTGAAATACCAAGGTACGGTTTCTCCAGAATTCTACTAACGCCGGTAAACTCAGCTTTTGCAATTGACTCTGCTCATCCAAGAGGCGGGCAAGGATATCAGATATTCGATAGCCAGAGGAGAGGACCATCACGCAACTGCCAAACAAATATGAGCATGCGCATCACAAGTTTATGAGTTCTACATTTTACCTTTTAGCTAGCTACCTACCTTTATAACATGTACTATAGCTACAACATGCAACGCAATGACTTCCTGAAGAACATGGAAAGGAAATATATTGTATTTGATATCTTTTGAACTATATGCAAGATTCACAGGTTACATGTATAACGCCTACATCTCTTTAGTCAAAACATATATGTCTTGATGCGTAAGCAATTGTTGTTCCTACAATATTTGTCAATTTTACATTACCGTGAACATGTCCCAAATAATTTGATTAGCCAACAGTGGTGTAACACAAATAATTTTAGTATTACTAAATGAAGTACCATCCCTACATCAAGACTGGATACAACGCACACATGACATGAGGAACCTTCAACGAATGCAGCCAAGTTTAAGTATTTTGCACTAGCACACCGTAGCTAGCCTTTTTTTGGATGTGTTATTCTATCCAACAAGGAAAACAAAATGCAGCGGAAGTAAATCTTCAGAATTGAAATCACATATTGTCATGCTCAATGCATATTTCTAAAGTAGAATAATTGTTTTGTGTTTATATTATTTTTTATTCCGTGGCAACGCATGGGTATTCGGCTAGTATAGATAGATGGGTGAAGAGTCAAGACACGAAACAATCGGTGCTGATATTTTCACTCAACTGCTAGTATTTGACAAGTACAGTACATGACGTGTGTACCTACGTACTAGTAGTACTAGACTCGGCTCTTACATATGCCCACACAGCAATACAACGGTGGTTAGTTTCTGCATCCTAATCGACGCGTCTAAGTATGCACAAGCTGCATGTTCTCTGTGACGAATTATATGGCAACTAGTGTACTACGTTACGTTGTTATACGTACTGTAGATACAAATGTGCGCCGGTCATCGGGGCACCTGCACCAACACCCTGTGCTGCTGCATGATGAGCACGGAGCCCATCTCCATGGACGTGTTGGACGCCAGGATCTCCGCCACGGCGCCCAACTCCCGCCCGGCCTCCGCCCACTCGTCCAGCCCGATCAGCAGCTCCTTGGGCTGCCGCCCGCCCCGCCCCACGATCACCAGCGAGAACATCCCGGCCATGGCGTCCAGCGTCTCCACCACGTCCGCCGGGCTCTCCACCACCTTCTCCACGTACATGGCCATCTCCGTCGCCGCGTAGTTCTCGTAGAACCTCCACATAAACCGCTCGTCCACCTCCGCGTCGTTGAACGGCCGGCTCAGCCCTCCGCCCGCCGCGGACGAAGCCACCCTGGAGGTCGACGACGTCACCGTGTCGTACGTGCTCAGCTTCACGAACCGGAACACTGTGAGCCCGATGTTGGGGTTCTCGGCCAGCCGGGAGGCCACGGACACGGCCTCGCGGTCGTCGGCCCCTCCCAGGAACACCGCCGCGATCACGTGCCTCACCGCCCTGTCGCTGCACGGGTGCAGCAGCGTGCTGGTGCTCGTGTCCACGCTGGTGGGGACCTGGAAGCTGGCGCCGCTGCTCCTGTAGGGCCGGTCCATCAGGAGGCCCACGGTGCAGGGCGCCTTGGCCAGCACGCCCACGTTCAGCTCGCGCCGCTCCTCCAGGCGGCAGGCCATCTTGCCGTCGTACCGCTGCTCCCTGTAGCAGGGGAGGAGGAGCAGGGCGGCGCGCGCCTCCCCGGCGCACCGGCACACGGCGTCCACGTCCCGGGACGCGCTGCTGCCCACCACGTCGATCTGCTGGAAGGCGATGCCTGTCGACCGCAGGTACAGGTCGACCACCGTGTTCATGTCGTTGATGGCCTCGCGTCCGGCGTCATACTCGTCGATGATTGGCGGCAGGTACGGCGTCGTCGAGGACGCTGCGGCGGCGGCCGCGGCGGCACGCTTATGGCCGCCCTCGAACAGGTGGACGACCTGGACCGCCGGCTGCTTGTCCGGCTCCATCACCATCAGCTCCACCAGGCTGAGCAGGGCGGGCATGGAGTGCGCGCTGTGAGAGCAGGTCATCATGCGCAGCTCCGCCTCCTCGCGCAACGACTCCAGGGCCTGGTGCGTCATCGCGTACGCCTCTTTCTCCTTGCGCACAAAAACCGCCGCCGCCGGGCCAGCCACCAGGGTGCTTGCAAGGTTGCCGATGATCATCGCGTACAGTGCTTGCTCCGCCCACACCTGCACTCCTCCCATCCCAATTAAAAAGTTATTTCATCAATCCACCCCGCCCGAGGATTTCTCCATCCATCGCTGAGTATAATTAAACTGAATATGATTACGCACCCCTTCTGATTTGGCAAACTGCATGTTCATGGTGTCCACGTGCCCCTTGACGTTGAGCAGCACGCTGAAGCGGAGGGCGTCGCAGAGCGGGATGTTGAGGTACGCGGAGGCCACCGCGGCGCCGATGGCCTTTCCGACGAGGCCGAGCAGCATCATGAGCACGCCGGGCAGGATGATGGCACCGGACATGGTGTTGAAGTTCATCCGCATCCCAATGGTGGCGAAGTAGAAGGGGACCAGCAACCCATTAACGGGTGGCACGAGGGCGTCGGCGACAGAGCGTGCCGCGGGGCCTTCCCTCGGGAACACCAGCCCTAGAGCGAAGCTCGTGGGCAACCCGTCGAAGCCAAGCTTCTGCGGGAAGTTTCCGACGATCCAGATGGCCGAGATCATGAACGCCAGGTCGCGCCTCCTCACATGGTGCTGCCCGACGTTGCGCTGGTTCACGCGTGTCACGGTGGGGCGCACCAGCCATAGGGCGAGCCCCACCCCGGTTAGCGCGACGAAGCCCTGGGAGACGTCCATGCTGTTCTCCCTCGCCATCCTCGTGGACCGCAGCACGCCGTCGCCGATGACGCATATGATGTTTGTGCCGATGGCGGCGCTCACGAGGAGCCGCCCGTTCTCGGTCACCGTGAGCTTGAGGTCGTCGGCGATCCGCGCGACCGACAGGGACGACGTGTTTGTCAGCGCCACCATCAGAGTGGCGGCCAGCATCTCGGGCGTCCTCACCGGGGAGTGCATCATGCTCCCGTACATCCCGCTCGACACGATGGCCGCCAGGAGGAGGCTCGCCGCCACCGTGGCGTACGTGAAGGCGACGCAGCGCCGGGCGGTGCTCCGCAGCGACGCGATGTCCGTCTCCAGGCCGACGAGGAACATGTAGAGGATGCGCGTCGCCGCGATGTACCCGTTGTACATGTCCTCCACGTTGTCCACGTCGATGTGCACGATGGCGTTGCGGAGCCCCATGCCGCCCACCACCATGCCGGCCTGCACGCACGCCACATACATTACATACATACATGCCGTTGTTGCCAGCTAGTTAATTGACCCTACACTGCACTGCACTGCATGACGCTCCCTCCATTTTCTTCAACAACGCCCGCCCGGAGAAATAAGTGTCAAGATTGATTGATTACCAGGATCTGCGAGATGGCATTCGGCTGGTTGTACCGCCGGAGCAACGAGTGGAAGAGGTTGGAGACGAGGATGATGGCGAGCGCCTGGATGACGAGGAGGAACAACGTGTCCACCGCGATGCCAGGGACCGGCGTCCACACCAGCGGATCAACGTCCTCCGAGCAAAGGGAGACTCTTCCCATCTTCCTCGCGCTCGGCACTCGGCACTAGTCGGCCGCCGTAGTTGGACGGCGCCTGTCGCCCGTATTGCCGCTGCCGAGCTTAGCTCGATCGGCTCCGGCGCGGGCCTTCCTGACGAGTCTCCTTGCGAAAGTGCATGCGCTCGTGGAGGGAGGTGTAGTGGCTGCGAGAGACCTGGGCTATTTTTGGAGGGACGCCCATGGTTTTCATGGCAGTGCCTGGGGGGAAAGGCGCCCCCGGAATAGGATTGAGAGTGTGTTGTAAAATTAGCTAAATCTCATTTGCTCACCCATTCGCTCCTGCTTCCAATTTTTATAGAATGGGTTTGTCTAAGGCACATCTAAGAACAACTCTAGCAGACCCCGCAAAACGCCGGCCCGCAAAACGCGTTTGCAGTTCGCGCAAAACAGCTTTTGCGGGCCAGCGCGGGCTGGCACAGATGCAGATCCCGCAAACGGATCCGTAAAATAGTATATTCGCGGAATATGTTTCTTTACGGGTCGGCTATGCGGGTTCTGCTCGGACACCACCGTGACGACCCGCAAATAGATAAACTGCAAATTTCGCATTTGACATAGGATTTCACAAACAAATACAAATTCAAACCACACAAATAGTTTTACACGTAAATAGAAACCAAGTTCATTATGGCTAACGCAAAAGAGGGCCCTGCAAAAGGTTTGCGCCTATGTCTGGCATCATCTTGATCAATTTTCACTCCGCGCCATCGAGTCCACCTTGGAGTTCATCGGCACCACCGAATCCACCTCCGGCGCTTGTTCCAACTCTCGCACCGAAATCATCCACATTATCATCATATGGAGCGGACACCGGAACTGTAGCACGAACCGGCCGACGCCACCATTCTTCTCTTCAAGATTTCCCTTCTTGCCATATCATGCCATGTTTTGGTGAGGTCGTCCATGTCATTGCGGTTCATTGACATGATCTTGTTCTCTTCGGCGAGCAACATGGACATTGATTTGTTTTCGGCGGCTCGTGCTCTTCTCTCCTCGATGGCAACTTTGCGCAGCCCCTCTTCCTTGAGCAACTGCCACTTTTCTTCCTTCTCATTCGCCTTCTTCTCGGCCAACTCTTTCTTGATCTCCAACGATTTCAACAACATCCACTCGTTGGATTGCAACATGGCATCAATCTTCTCCCTCAAGCTTGATGCTTCTTGCACTCTCTTCATCTTCTCCTTGGTCTTCTTGTCACCATCGGGCTTGTGCAAATTTCTTGGGGCATCATCATCCTCATCTTCATCCATGTTTGTAAGTGAGCCTCTTTTTGATGGGGATTCTTTGTCGATCAACTTCCACTTCTCGCACTTTTGGAGCAACTCCCAACAATGCTCTAGTTTGAAAATTTTGCCTTCCGAAGCTTCTATGTCCTTGTATCTATGTTGAGCAATCTTTTCCTACACAACGTGAACAAAGTGATCCAATTACTTCTCATGATGCAATATGATGATGCACAATTTGAACAAAGGCAAAACAAACTCACATGGTCGGACTCCACGGCGCCACTTGGAGGTGCATTGCGTACTTGCTCCAAGCAAGCTGCCCAACGGCTGCACATAGGCTTGATGTTCTCCCAATGCCCTTGAAGCGCCCGAAATGTGCGTGGAGTCCTTTTGGGATACTTTGCCATAATGTGGAAGTATTGATCTTCGATCCTTTGCCAATATCTCTTGAAAGTTTTGAGATGTACCCGTGGTAGCATCAAGAGACACCGCACTCCATGCTTGAATCAAAGCTTGATCTTCCAAGATTGTGTAGTTCTTCGATCTTATGCTTTTCCCAGTTTTTGCTTGCGATTGCTCAAACGCTTCCGCTTCGATCTCCTCCAATTCGTCCGCACAACCATGATCATCCACGTCGGCCTCCGTTTCATTGTACTCGAATGGTTTGAAAGGGGCTTGATCAATGTCAATCGCGTTCGTGTCCAACAAGTTCATGAACTCGGTTGTTCCATTGTTCGAACCACCGCTGTAGCGAACGATAACAAGTCAAGCGCTATCGAGAATAATGGCGAAAAATGAAAGGGAATCGCCAAGACCGAAGGCGCATACCTTCCGGCCATTTCGTCGAACACCTCGCTCGCGGCGGGAGCGGCACCGTTGAACGGCATCGCCGGAGCACCTCCTTGCGGCGGGATGGAGTGAGAGGTTGAAGAAGGTGGCTTCTTTGAAGCCGGAACCTTCCTCCGCTTTACGCCCACGACCTTGCCGACCTTCTCCGCCGTCGACCGGGATCGCGCTGCCGCGTTGGCACCCTGAGCGCGGGCCATCGCGGCGGGGGCGGCCGGATTCCCGCCCTGCACGACAACGTTGCCCTGCCGCTTGCGTGCAGGCGCGACTTGGGCTTGGGCGACGGCGGCGGGGCCAACTTGGCCGGCGACGAGATCCACCCGAGTGGAAGGGGCGTGGTCGACCTCGACGGTGACGGGGGACAGCAGGGGGTCGTCCATGGCGGCGGCGGACGGCCGGGGAAGAGCAACCGGAGCTTGCGGAGTGGGGGCAATGGTGGCGAAGGATGCGGGGAGCGGGAAGGGCCGCGCGGAAATGTCCCTCTCGCCAAATCTCGCGCGGGATAGGGGTTGAGCTCGGGTCGGCCTCCCAGCCCGTGAAGATAGAGGTTGGGGAAGAAGATTTGCCGCGCCCCGCAAAAAAATTTGCGGGCCAGGGCGGGATACGGGGTCTGCTCGTGCAGATTTTCTGGCCCCGACCCGCAATTTGGCGGTTATTTTGCGGGCCGGGGCGATTTGCGGCGTCTGCTAGAGTTGCTCTAAGTGACTTAATCATGCATGAATCTCTGTGTAAAATCAATGACATAGGACTTAGATGTACAATGCTTAGGGCACATCTAGATGTGCTTTAGCAAAACTGTTATAGAATATCAATCTCTTACGAATTATGATGTGTTGTGCCTTGATGGCTTTATCAAATTTATTAGTAATGTATGTGATTGTGCCATGACCTTGAAGGGAGCAAATGTTAAAGAAACTAGATGATACCCCGTACGTTGTTGCAGGAATATTTTACAGCATATTTGAATGTGATTCATTGTAACAAACATGAATATTTGAAGTAATAATATCAAAAGCTAATACTAAAAATACATACAATTTATTATGTTTGATTTTTATATAGTTGTAAAATGTTTATTAAGGACGGCAGTTTGGGACACCTAGGTGCCCAGGCTCCTAGCCTTTCGACCGCTCGATTGCATTTAGATGTGTGTTCATGTATTACATTACAATTGACTGATTTGGAAATAATTATGGCAGAATAACTACCATAAATATGAACCATTAGTAGCATGCAAGGCTATAATTATGTAGTAGTAGAAAATAGGAAAGAGAATTCCACGCATGGCAACATTCCATATTTGACAGCTATTAATAGAAATAGGAGAGACACAAATAAGAAATTGATGCGTATGAAGACATTTTTCATATATATATTAGTAAAAGGTACGTTGTACTCATCCGTGGAAATGTTTTTTTTTTACAATAGGAATACAATATATTAGGTATATGAGACCATGGGTATGACCCGGTCTTAATTTTTTTTAAATGCCATATACCTTGGAAATTAATTCAATAGAAACAGACATACGAACATCCATTTGGTATAACCATAGGTATATCCAATATATACCTAATAGGTATATATGTACAATTTGGACATTAGGGTATACGATAAATTGGGTAAATAAATAGGAGGTATATTTCACTCTTATCGCCGTAGGGTATATTGTAGCGTGGGTATCATACATTAGTCATATGATATATTGAATATATATTAGAAACATACATACGAACAAAATGTAACAGTTCCAAAAATAAATTATTAAATATATATAGGTATCTGCGTATATATATAATTTTGTTGGTAGGTATTAGATACCCGTATTAGGAAACAAAAATACACGTATTAGACACCCGCGACAGTTCAAAACAAATCAACATTAATACAATTTATTATATGGCAAGTCTTGCATGTCTAATATTTAAAAAACAAAAATAAAATGTAAGCATGGAAAGTCTTGCATGAAGAATAGTTAGGAAACAAATTAAATATACCACGGTTTCCAAAACAATCAAGGTGCCTGGGCACCTAGGTGCCCCATCTATTTTACCTATATATATATATATATATATATATATATATATATATATATAAAATAGAATGACAAACATATGGTAGTGGGGTGGGCCTTTTGTCATGCATATTGTGTGATGATGTGGCATGCTTGTATGTTGAGAGAAATAGTTAGTGGGGGCTAGCTATTTAGATATACAAGATACAGACTCAAAATAATATTTTTTTTACTAGTATTATGCTAATAAAATGTTTTTGAGGTAATTTAAATTACTTCAAGACAAGTTATATTTTTCTTCTATAATTTTATTCAATTTTGGGCATGGGACTATTTTCCTTTGATCCTAAATCTTTCAGATGACATATGGGTATTCCTTAGAGAGAAGTTATAAAGCTCTTATATATTGTTGTGTGAATTTTGGCCATGAGAATATTTCAACACATGCGACTTTCTATTTTTTTAAGTTATTTGTATTTATTTCAAATTTATATGACAACCTTTACAAAAAAATTATGAGAAACAAACTTTACATAAATTTGTTTTTTGAGACAAAAAACCTTTGTAAATTTTTTTGAGGGGTGACAAACAAGCTTTACATTTTTTTAGTTGAACAAAAAACATTTACATAACTTTTTTGTTTTTGAAACGCAACCTCTACATATTTTTTTAGGGGTGCAAAATTTACATAAACTATAGTAAATGTGTACGTGCAATGCACATTGATATTAGGTAATATATTAATTACACATAAATATTAGTTAGGATATTATTTACGTATTAAGTATGTGATTAGCATTGGCGTTAATATTTGGTATGATATTAACTGCACATTAAATGTGTTGAGTGCTCATCATTGAAGCAGTCTGAGTCGTTGGATTGACCTGATTTGATGGTCGGGATTTGTTGAATCTGCCCCTTTGGATTTTTTAATATTAATATAGATAAGTATGTGATTAGCATTGGCGTTAATATTTGATATGATATTAACTACATACTAAACGTGTGGAGCGCTCACCATTAAAGCAGGCTGAGTCATTGGATTGACCTGATTTGACGGCCGGGATTTGTTGAATCTGCTTCTTTTGTTTTTTTATATTAGTATAGATATAGATATAGATGATTTAGTTGACGACTTGTTGGGTCTCCTTAACCTTTACAACTCAGTCATTCCCGGCCCATCCCGGCCCTCCTTAACCTTGCTGGGTCTTAGCCCAGCCAATTTAGGGTTTTAGCCCAGCCGCAGTCAATCTCCAACCTTCGCTCGTGCTCTGCTCTCCGTGCGGAAGGCGGCTGGCCGGCGGCAGCTACGTCACCTGGCAGCGGCGGGCGACCGGACGACGTACACGCAGGTCAGTGCTGCTCCGTCACAACGGGATCTGAACTCAGGTTCTCGTCCCTTCAAAAACTCTAGCCCGTCGCCCGCGGCTGCGAAGAATGCCGCCATTTTCGTATCCCCTTCATGACATTGGGGTGTATCCAGTCCTTTCATAGGTCTGTATGGATTTTCGTGTTTAGATCTAAATGGAACGTCATGCTGGAGCACTGCAGACTTGAAATTCTGCGTGATTATGCCAACAAATGATTTGGCCTGTCTATTAGTTATAGCTTCAGTGAGAATTTTTCACCATTATGTTTTATTATAGTATGTACTGGAGAAATCTTGTTTTTCCCAAAGGTCTCCAAGCAAGCAGTGGTCAATATGAATGTACAAATCTTGTTTAATTAGATACCATCACACCAAGAGAATCAGTTCAAACAGGCTCCACGCATCACATTGCTAGGATCAGTTCAATAGTAACGATTGGTGGCGTGTAACATATGAAGTCCGAATTTGTCACTTAGATGCATGCCTTTGTTAACTAAAATCCTCCAAAAACAGTTTCTTTGGTCATTTTGGGGTGAAGAGCCGGAGCCTTATCGTTTATCTCAATTTACTGGAAAATGACCTGCAGATAGTTGGTGTTTAATGTGAATGTAGAAATCTTGTTTATTTAGATACCATTGCATCATGAAGTTTGGCTGAAACATGGTTGAAGCATTACATTGCTTGGAAGAACTTTTTTCTGTACCTGCTTTGTTACAGTTCAGACATTAAGGGCTGTGGCATGCCTATTGTGAGGAAGTTCTTAGTAGTTTGAATTTCCCAAGTGGGAGGTGTTGTGCTATGTTCCTATGGCTGTGCTAAAGGGGCATACACTATTGTGTATTTACATTGCTAGGAAGAACCTTTTCCTGTGTACTTGCTTCGTTGCCTGGGCTATCAGCAGATACTAGTGTAGTTCAGACTGTTAATTGACTGCTGCCCATGCCACTTTCAGTAAGTTTTTTCATTATAGTTCGTAGTATTTTCTAGGCGGAAGGTGTAGTGTTATGTGCTTATGGCAGTGCTAAAGGACATGCAATTATTTTGTACTCCCTCCGTCCGGAAATACTTGTCATCAAAATGAATAAAAGGGGATGTATTTAGATGTATTGTAGTTCTAGATACATCCCTTTTTGTCCATTTTAATGACAAGTATTTTCGGACGGAGGGAGTATTAGGCATAACTTTGACATATGTATGCTTACAACGTGTAGTTTCAGTACAAGAGTAACGATTGGAGGCGTGTAACATATGAAGCCCGAATTTGTCAATCAGATGCATGCCTTTGTTAACCAAACTTGTCCAAAAACTGTCTCTTTTGTCATAAGATGATAGTTACAACTTTGTTCGGGGTTTGGGGTAAAGAGCCGGAGCCTTCTCTTTTATCTCAATTACTGGAAAGCGACCTGCAGATAGTTGGTGCTTAATGTGAATGTAGAAATCTTGTTTATTTAGATACCATTGCACCACGAGGTTTGGCTGAAACATGGTCGAAGCATTACATTGCTAGGAAGAACTTTGCCCTGTACCTGCTTTGTTACAGTTCAGACATTAATGGCCGTGGCATGCTGCTTGTGAGGAAGTTGTTAGTAATTTGAATTTTCCCAAGTGGTAGGTGTTGTGCTATGTTCCTTTGGCGATGCTAAAGGGCATACAACTATTTTGCATTAGCATATCTTAGCCTACATGGTGTTTTCAGTTCAGAGTACTGATTGGGGGCAAGTAACTGATGAAGTCTGAATTTGTCACTTAGACATATAATTATGGGTATTTAGCCTATCTTAGCCTTATGGTATGTTTGTTAAATTGTGTTTTAATTCAGAGTAATGATTGGAGGCAAGTTACTGAGGAGTCTGCATTTTGTGCTTTGGACACATGCTTTTGCTGAAGAAACCCCTTTTACCAAAACAGTCTCTTTGGGCAAAGTTTATTATGCGGGACATTCTTGCAACAAATTGCATTGTTGTTCATCCATTGTTCGTCACATAGTTTGTTTGTGGGAAATTGTACACCTTTTTCAATTGACAAGTTTCTAAGAAGGCGGACCAAGAACACTTCGAGTTTACTTCAGAAACCTTTTTGTTTGACAAGAACATTTTGTTTGAGAAATCCTTGTTTGTTAATCACTTAAATTACCCTTTTGATTGGATTTCATTTTAGTTACTTATTATTTCCACTGGCCACTGATAACTTGAGATAAGTAGTTCCTAGTAAACCTGTCATATTGATTGATGCTGGTTTTCACTGCAGGTCTGCTAAAGGAGAGCAACATGGCAACACTTAAAGATGTGGCAACGCGGAAGCCTATTCTAGCGACAATCCGCCTCCTAGTTCCTGCTGGAGCAGCCCGTCCCGCACCCCCTGTCGGACCAGCTCTGGGTTTCTACAGGCTCAATCTGATGGCTTTCTGCAAGGATTTCAATGCAAGGACACAGAAGTACAAGGCGGAAACTCCGATGCAAGTCACGCTGACCGCCTACAAGGACAGCACTTTCGAGTTTGTAGTCAAGTCGCCATCGGTCTCATGGTTTCTCAAGAAAGCAGCGGGCGTCGAGACAGCAAGCAGCCGGCCAGGCCACAACATGGTGACGTCCCTCTCACTTCGCCACGTCTACGAGATCGCGAAGCTGAAGCAGACCGACCCGTTCTGCAAGCACATGTCGCTCGAGGCCCTGTGCAAGTCCATCATCGGCACGGCCAAGTCAATGGGCATCGAAATCGTCAAGGATCTCTGACCGGGTCTCGAGCATAGTTCATGTTGCTCCCATCTGCAGCCGCCTAGTTTCATCTGGCCTGGAAGAAGGTAGGGATCAGATTTCTTTTGAAGGAGAGAACATTTGCTGCTAGATCCGTTGAAATCATGCCTCCCTTTTCTGTGATCAATTTGTACCATGTGACACATTTCTTCAGTGCAACCACATGAGGTTGGTGGTTGGCTAATAAGTTTGTTTCAGCCTGTGTGTTGTGTAACTCTGGGACAGAGGCTTGGCACCACTGAACCTGTCTAACTGGAAATTGCAACTTGAACTCCTTCCATGTGAAGATGTTTGCTTGGTAAGGGGACATTGTTGCCGTGGACTTGGTTTTTGGTAACAGGAAAATTGCCCATGTGAAGTAGTACTAGTACTCTTCTCCACCTACTGAGAGGACATGCATATGTTGTGAATTTGCAGTTAGTTCCATTGTTATTGTTTGCACAGGCTTTAGTTTTACATGAAGACATCTTGGGTCACATTTGAATAGGATTTTCCTGTTTCTCCTATACTAGAATCGTAAGGTGGAGTTGCCAATTTGCTCTGTTTGATGATCACTCGTTTGAATCTGCACTTGAATCGGATCATAGTGCTGTGGGACCGACTGTTTCAAGGGATGCAACGCAGTAAACCAACAAGTGACTGACGAAATGCAACACTCGAAAGGATCTGCGAGATCTACTTGTTCACTAGAGCAGGCAGTACAATTATTGGGAATCTACTACACGTAGTCTGCTACTGAAGGTCTGAAGCGACGAGCTCCGATCAACGTCAGCTTCAGAGAGGGACAGCGGCGAGGCTCCGTTCAGCTCGTGGCGGAAGCCATGGACGGGTGAGCGGCCAGGAACCCGGCGTAGCTCGTGGCATCGTCGTCCTCGGGCCCGGCGCCATCGTCGGTGTCCCACAGGAAGGCGGCCTGCGCGGCGAGGACGTGGCTGTTGTGCGGGTCGGCCCTGGCCGCCCGGTGGAAGTAGCTGGAGGCGCGCTCCTCGTCGCCGTGCACCTCCCACACCAGCCTGGCGTACTCCGACAGCAGCTCGCCGTCGTTGGGGTCCGCCAGGATCGCGCGGGAGTAGTACTCCTCCGCCCTACGCCGATCCCCTTTCACCTGCAACATTCCGAACGTCGCGTTGGCGCCATTGTTAGAACTTTTATCTCCGGATCTGAGTTCTGAAGTGCAATCGCCGGCCGCGGCAATGGCGGCACTGGAGCAGAGCAGCGAGGGTAGTGCGTACCTGGTAGAGGAACTGCGCGTAGTTCCTGAGGAAGAGGCCGTTGCAGGGGTCCTCCTCGATGAGCCTCTTGTAGTGGATCTCGATGCCGGAGCGGTCCCCTCCCCCGCCGCCGGAGGCTACCAGGTAGCCTCCCCCGGAGCCGCCGTCGATGCCGCCCCCGCAGTCGGCGCTCAGCAGGCCCGAGCCCAGCCGGTCGATCCCGAGGCCCCTGGCCAGGAACAGCGGGTGCTCCTGCGCGTACGTGCTGCCGAAGCCGAACTGCCCAAAGCTCGTCTCTTGGTCATCGTCCTCCTCCTCCTCCTCGCCCCTGGCCCCGTCGCGCGCCGTGAACGACCGGATCGTCTCGAGCGCCGGCCTGGGCCGCGGCGGCAGGTGGTGGTGGTCCTCCGCGCGGCCGCCCAGCGCGGCGAGGTTGCCGTCCGAGCACGCGCGGCGCAGGCCGCCCCCGCCTCCGCGGGAGCGCTCGTGGTCTGAGGCCGAGCCGCCGCCACCGCCGGCGGACAGGCTGCAAGAGATGGCCGGCGGGTGGTAGGCGACCGTGGGCGAGGACTCGGCGAAGTGGACGGCCGGCGAGTGGCCGCCGGCGCCGGAGGTGGCGTGCAGCGCGCCGAGCACCGGCGTGGACGCGCTCCTGACCAGCATGGCTGCTTCTCTCTCTGCCGCAGGCGCGGGCACGGTGCGAGACGAGCTCAAGGTCTCGTAGACGGTGGGCACTGTTGATGACGCTGGTTGTTGGAGGCTGTTGTAGCGCAGGGCATCGGTTTTATGGGCGCGCGCGACATGAATTAGGGCATCTCCAGCCTCGCCCCCTGAAGGCCTCTTCAGGCGTTTTTTTTGCGCCGGCGCTGAAAAATCGATCCAGTCGCACCCCCAGAAGCCCGATTTTCGCCGGCCTGGACCGAAAACAGCGCCGGCGGATTCAGGCCGAATCCGGCGCGCTGGAAGGCGCCCGGGGGCGCCGAGCGAACTTTTTTGGCGCGAAAAAGCCGCGGGCCCACCGCGTCAGCGACACGGCTCTCTTCTCGGCTCTTCGTCGTCCTCATCGCCTCGTTTTCCGCGGCGAATCGATACCAAAGCTGCCGCGCCGGTCAGCCTGCGCCATTGATGTCTCACGGCATCCGGTCAGCGCGCGCACCTACAGCTCCGGCGTCCGCATCGGCGCCAACGCCTCCCCACCCACCGGCCGCTTCGTCCTCGTCGAGCCCAAGCCGGAGCCCGGCCTCCCCGCGGAGTACGAGGAGATAGCCCGACGCGGCTTCTTCGACGAGGACGCCCTGCGGTGGGCGCGGGACGACTACCTCCGCGATGAGATGGTCCGGCAGCGCCGGGCCCTTGAGGAGATCACCGCCCGCAAGCGTGGGCGCGAGGACGAGCACGGCGTCGTGGTCCTCGACAGCGACGACGACGACGACGCCCCCGGACCGTCCAACCCGCCGCGCCAACCAGGGGAGGGATGCAGCAGGGACGGCGGAGGCGTAGGCGGGGGCGACGACGACGACGACGACTACACGCGGTTCTACAGCCTCCTCGGCATGTAGAACCGCGTGGACGGGCGGCGAGGGAGACGGCGGGGGTAGCCCGCGGTAGTTTTTTTTTCTTTTTTTGTAAAATATATTTAAGTTTGAACGAACTCGTCGATGTTTGCGTTAAATTTGAGTCATGTTTGCGCTGTTTTTGATTTTTTTGACTAACCGTGGACGCCGTGACTGGGGGGCATCACGCCCCCAGTGCGCGGTTTAGCGCCAGTGCGCTTCCAGGAGGCGATTTTTTGTCTTTCCTGAAGGGCCAACGGCTGGAGATGCCCTTAGGTGGTGGAGAGGAGAGGCACGGCGGCCTGGGTTTGGCCTCCTCTGCTCCGCCCGCACGCCCGCCATGTGAAGCACGGCCGCGCGTGGGGTGTGGTGTGGGGGCGCGGCGCGGCGCGGGAACGGACGGCGCGGGTGGCCTCTGGCTCGACGGCCACACGTCCCGTCGTCTACGGTCTACGGTGTGGCCGCTCCCTTTCCGGCCCGTGTTGTTTTGCGCTTTTGGTTGGCGGCCGTCCATGTCGCCCGGACTCGGACCCGGCAGCTAGCTAGCTCCTACTAGCTGGAGAGTGGAGAGTGGAGAGTGACCCGGCTGAGTGAGACTCACGTAGCCGTCGTCACGTCTCGCGTGGTCTGTGGCTCTGCGGAGAATCATTCGAGCCATCCTGTGCGTCGGGGAGTGTAGTGTGGTCTCGGAAGCACCTAACGTGTCCCTGGTGCAACGCGTGTCAAGGTGGTTCCGGATGGGAGGTACACGAGTGGGTGGGTGGTGTGTGGTACCTTCTAGAGCGTCGCAAACCTCAGACACACAAGGAGACTTTATGGGAACTAGTTTAATGCCCGTGCGTTGCCACGGGGTAGCGATCAAATAATTGTTTTGTTGAACATGATGGCATGTTGTCGCTTCTTCCATCCTGGATAATTGTCTTTGATCTTGTATTTCTATGAATATATAATATTTATCGATTCAAAATAATATTTTGATTTGTATTACTGAATGCCTTGGTCAAAACAATGGCTCGTGCGTCACACGGGATAAAAATATATTGCTATCAAACAATTAGTCTAATTCAAAAATAATGTCACTCGTTCGCATAATCATGGTGCCTTTTTTTATCCACCTTCCTTTTGCAAGTCGACAGACATATTCCTTCCCAGCCGTCCTTCCCCCATCTTTGTTCAAGCAACGATGGTTGAACCCTCTTTTCGTAATCTTGTACTTGTAAGAGAAAATCAAATCAATTGATTATTTGTTCTTTTTTTATGGACCAACCAGTTGAATATTCAAGATCATAATTTAGTCCTTCAATTTTCACTCGTTTTTTTTTATTTTGCCAGTTATCTTCTCGTTTTCATCAGTTCAATAGTCAGTCGTATTGCCTTACCATCACTTGGGAACCTTCGTGAAACTTCGGAGGATTTGTGAAATCAATAGTGTTTCGCTTGCATTAAAGGTGGCTAATAAAAGCAATAGGTAGACGCATGGAGATACATTTTGAGTGTGAAATGGTACTCATGTATTGTATATTTCTTATTAAGAAATAATAACAGACTAAAACAAATCCCCTCCCTCTCCCGGCCTCCATCTCCATAATAAAAAAAGCCTACCATGAAGAAACTTAATACAACTGAATTATGCTACATGGTCTATTTTGCTTAGTTGGCTTGAGGCTTCAACGAAATAAAATTTTAAACGCTTGTCTTCATCTAATCTAATCTTGCGCGAAGGCCGTCCATTTCAGCTGTAACTGCTTTGCCACCGGCCAACCATGGTGTAGAAATATGTGTATTAGCCATTGAAGCTACACCCGGCATGGATTTGGCTCTCAACATGGATGTTGACCTAATTTATTCAGCATGTTGAAAGGATATGCACCACACAATTATAACTGAATGTCAAAATTGCAGTAAGAACATGTACTGTTGAACCTATAAAAAACATATAAGGAAACTCTGAAATTGTAGTATAAGATTAGGTAACCTTGGACTATATTTACATTTACTTGAAGCTGCAAAACTCATAAGAAAATGGAAGACAGTATTGTGCAGGTACAGAATGGGCATCCCTTGTGAGAAAGCAAGCCCACACAGAGAGAGACATCTTTCTCTCCACTCCACCTTCATTCTTGTGACCATGGCTGCCCTCTCTTTAAGATCTCGTACTACAGAATCCTTGCACCTTTGAAATTCAACAGGAGACCACCTAATCTGAAGCGTTTAATGTATATAAGCAATAGGTTGCAGAACTAACAATAGCAAAAATTATGACATTTTTAGTCTATTTATTCCAAAAAAAATGTTCTGGCAGCCAAAACATTTACAAGAAGATGAGCTAGTTTGTTGTGGTGAACGAAATACTCTTTAGTTTACATTTGCTGATTGAAACATAATTGGGTCAGTGTTGATTCCCCAGAGTTCCCGATCAGGCACATGCCAGGATTCTGATGCACACATAATTGTTTACACACCAATTAAAACTCTTCTATTCACTCAACTTCTTCCAACGAATAGAACTATTTTTAACCATGAATTTTCTTCTATATAGTTTTCCATTCAATCGAGAAAAAAAAAATCGATGTGCCCTTTTATTATTTTAGAAACACAAGTCCCACACACTGCAATGGCACAATTCAGCAGGCAATAGTTCGATTCAGGCTCGCGATGATTTCTTTTCAGATAATAGAAAAACTTAAGGGGCTTCTGTATGTTACTGCTTACCTTTAATTTGGATATATCCTGCGCGCCATGTACTGTATGGCATATAGAGGGCAACCTAGCTTACTGCTGTTGAACACACCCTGCACTGCCTACCCATACTTCGCCATGGTACTGTCGGGCCAACCAATGGTACCGCTGGGCACTGGCAACAAAAATTCCAACCAAAGACCCATCCAAGAAAGAAATCAAAGGAAAAACGCTAGTACCATACAGACCAGGACAGATGACGCTGCACTCCCTGTTGTTGCCGGAGCCGCCGAGGTGGTTCATCCCGCTTCGAGAGGATCACCCAAAAGCTTCGTGTCCGCCTGCACAACGAAGATGGTGGTCGTCATCTTACTCCAGCGGAGGCCCGGAACGGCGAGAGCCTATCACCGAGACAAATCAGAGGGAGGACCGGAGCGAGGGAGCAGGAGACTGCTGCTGGTAGCTGAGAGCCGGAGACCCGAGCATGTGCCCCATGAGCTTGCACAAGGCCTGGAGGGGTGCGGGGATGTTGATGGCGGCGGTGGCTGCTCGAGTTCCTGCAGGCAGAGTCTTGATCGAGGGGAGCGAATGCAAGGTTGCGGGCTCGTGGGGGTCGTGGCCAAGGAGCAGCGCCTCCAGGCCGAGAGGCCCCTGCGTCGTGGGAACGGAGTGGGATCGATCGTGGGAAAATCAGTTGGGCGTACTGAACGGGGGACGTCGGTACATGGAAAAAAATAGAGTGGCAACGGGGAAGGAAGCTGGTTGAACCATCACGACGACGGCAGATTGCCCTTTAATAGTAGTATATATTTAGACCGCTCCCACGCCCGCTTTTGACTGCCTGTCCCAGCCAAACCCTTCTTCCCTCGCCCGCACGCGTTCCTGTCCGGCGTCAGCTGTTCGCATTCATGCCGCTGTAAAGCACGCTGCTCCACATTGAAGACGGCTTAGTGCGGACGCGACCTTTCACTGCCTCCGCCGTTGAAGCGGTGCGCCGCCCGAAGGCGCCGCCCGCTACACGCTCGGCTGAGCATGCCTTCTCGCCGCATTCAAACACCTTCATTAAACCCGCCTGGAAGCCGAGGAACCTAACCCAGGCACACGTCCGTTCACGAGCGGGCCGACATTAAATGCAACACCCAGCAAGTTCCTCCCGCCCGCCCTTTATTTAAGCGAGGCCAGAATCACACCACCAAGTTCGCTCCCCATCCCCTCCTTCCACCATTTTCTCCACCCTTTCGATGGCTCCAGACGAGTAGGAAGAGCAGTGCTCTGGCATAAAGCAGGCTGGGGTTCATCGCAATGGCGGAGCCAGGGGTATTCTTGGGCATTCCATGGAATACCCATGATTTGGCCCAATAAAAAATCAGATATACATATCCATTCTTCAGGCTCCAGCCCAGGCAACAGGCCACGCGAAGTCGAGCCCACGGCACGCAGCCCTCAACTCGTTCACCAACAGAATCGACCTAGCTGCCGCTGCCGGCGTCGGCGCTGCAGCGACAACCGCACCAGCCACCAGCACGGCAGCACCTCCAAGCGTCCAGCCATCCGCAAGTCCCATTCTCTCGGCTACTCTGCTCGCGGCCTCGCGCTCGTCCCCTCGTTGGTTGTGACTGTATAGCAGCAACAGTAAATTGACTTAGAAAAGTATGCTCCTGAACCTGCAAACAACAATTAACATGAGCAGCAAATAGATTACATAGGCAGTTATCCTACATATGAATTTTTGTACAGGATTATTGAGAAGAATACGATTTCTCAAATCGGTTCGATCCTCTCCAAAGGAAGTTTAGAAAAAAAAGGGCAACCTGGTGCATGTAGCTCCCGCTTGCGCAGGGTCCAGGGAAGGGTCCGACCACTTTGGGTCTATAGTACGCAGCCTTTCCCTACATTTCTGTAAGAGGCTCACAGTGCAAAAAAAAAAGAGGTGTGAAAGAGCAGATTTAGCTGAATCGCTCCTGGGGCTTTCTACCCGAGGGAGCTTAGTGATTTAGTATACATTTACATTGCATTGCAAAAAAAAAAATTACAATGAATACCCAGCACCAAATTCCTGGCTCCGCCACCGGTTCATCGCCTGGACCGAGGGAGGAAGTTGCCGCTCCAAACCGGCGCGTGGTTCAACACTTCGTCGTTCCAAGCCAGCTCGTGGAGGAGCATCGAGTTGCTCCAGGACAACACGATGGCAAATGCATCGTCACAGTCGTGGACGACGTCGCGTCGTACTGCGCATCCTAGGCCTACGTTGCTGCATCTCGTGCCTGCGACCGTGCCATCTGTCGTCAACGCGCGCATAACTACACCTTGCCGGCAGAGAAAGATCTCGGCTACACGAAGATCGACGAGTCGATGGATGTCGTGTCCGTCTTGGCAACTTCAAGGGAAAGAAGAATACGCCAGGCCGCCACCGCTTGGGTCCCAAAATGGCCACTGCCGGTACGTCGTCGGCTTGTACAACCGGTCGGGTCAGCCTAGGCTCCACGAAAGTGGAGCCCCCTTCCCCTCTGGCTAAAGCACCCTCTTTGTCACTTCGATGAGTGGCACAACCGGACATAGTGAAGATACGGGGGAAGAATATACATCCGCGGCTCCCGACAGTCCATGAGCGGGCTGCTGGACATGAGGATGACAAAGTGACCCTCCGCAGCCGGTCATAGACTAGTGTAGTTGTAGCGATCCGACCTTAGTCGGTCAAATCTCTATGTATAAGTGTCATTCCTGGATCGGTAATGCTGACACACACAGTACTCGAGGATTTATAATAGAGTTCAATCACACACTTATTACATCGAATGTCTCAAAGAGAGTACTTATTACAATAATATGGCTGAAGGCCATCTAAGTAAGATAACAGCGGAAGTTTCGAAGGTAAACGAGTCCATCAACTCCAACGACATAGCTGAGTGCATGAGAACGCCCTAGCGCACCTTACTCTTGAAAACTCTGCAACATAATACGTTGCAGCCTGTGTAGGTCGGCACATGGAATATGCTGGCAAGATAACACTATAGAGTAATGAACAAGTAACAGTTATAACTATATGCATATATGGCCGGTGGAGGCTCTATGGTTATCTTTTGCATAAAGCTAGTTTTCCCCTACAACAAAGGAATATATTTTTATGTAACTACAAAGTTTGTTGAAAACATTGAGAATGGTAACCCCATCTCAACCCCAAATTAATAATCATTAACCCCAACAAGTTAATTAAGTAAAGTGATGAGATCAACATAGAAATTCAAGCACCAGATACTCAAGATGTCCATAACCGGGGACACGGCTAACCATGATTAGTTTATACACTTTGTAGAGGTTTGCGCATTTTTCCTCACAAGACTCGATCTCCTCTGTTGTATTTCTCACACTGCATGGTGTTTGAGAAACAGATGACCGAGACACAGTCTTTCCTAAGAGGTCATCTTAACCGATAGATAGGCCGGTACACCTACAATCCCCTACATCTGCTAGCCCATTATGGAAAGGTTTCCCACAACTTACTCAACTATGCCAGAGTCCATAATGGCTTGTGGCTGCACACGAAAGTTTCTAGCATGAATAACATAATGATCCCTTTGAGCCTAGGTGGCGAACCATAGGAAAAATCACACAGATACCCCGGGATTCTCCTTTGGACAACACTGGATTTCCCCAGGTGCCCACAAACCAATCCACCCAGATGTGTGTTAAAGTAGCCACCTTAAGTAAACCCTTAGTCCTTAATAATACTCACAACTGTCATGAATCACTCAAACTAAACCACATCTACGAGCATAGCATAGCAAAGTATAATAAGCGTAACGTAGTAACTCCCAAGGTTTGAATAAAAGAGCAATAGGCACTACCTCAACAGCTACTTCCCAAATACCCACATGTTAAACAGATCCTACTCATGCAATGTTTAAGGATTGAGATTAATGCATAAAAACTGGGTAATAAGGGATATGATCAAAGTGTTACTTGCCTTGCTGACGATCTGAAAACCCTAATGACTCGTAGTAGCACGCTTCGCACTCCGAAAACTCTATCCTGAACAAACAATAGCATACATGAGCACTCAAGCATAAGATGCAAGGGTAAAACTCAAATGAAAAGATCCAAACTGAAAGTTCAACTGAAGAGCTTCGATTTGCAAAAAGAAACAACCAAATCGGAACAAGGAAACTCAAACTACGATCAAAAAAGTTTGAATTCAAATCTGCTTGCAACCAAATTTTAATTTGTCAAAACCATGTTCAAGTTGGTTATATGGAAAGAGGGGAACAAGACGAAGATTTTGGCATTGGTTTCACTAGATTTGGACGAACGAGCAAAAAGTTGCGAGGGTTTGAAGATTAGGGACTAACTTCTGAGAAAAGTATTCGTGGATAGGTCCCTGGCCGAAAATAAAATAAAAATAAAAACCTATCGAACGAATGTTCGTTAACAGAACCAAACGAACGAACATTGTTCGCTACTGCAGATTAACGGACGAGTGTCCGCAAATTAGATTCGAATGTAAAAATCGAGAAAACCCTAACCCTAAAAAAATAAACCGATCTAAACCGAAGAACCGAAAACGAACCGGCGAACCGAGACGGTTTTTATACCAGTTCACGACGACGGCGGTCAACGGCGGTAGCGGAACCCCGGCAAGGCGGCGAGGCAAAGCAGCGGCGCACAAGCGGGCGGCAGGCGGCGACGGTGGCTGCGGACGAGGTGAGGGAGGAGGCGGCGGGGTGGGTGCGGTATATAAAGGGAGGCGGCGGTGCCTTGCGGGAGGGGCAGCAGCGGCGAAGCTCGGGACTCCTGTCTCGAGTTGGAGAGGGAGGCGGCGGGCGACGCGGGCCGGCCTGCTCGGCTGGGCCTTCGGCCCAGTCGGGCAATGAACTTTTTTGTTAAATAAAATTTCGCCCGAAGAAAATCTTAATATATATATATATAATTCTAAAAATACTAGAAACAATTTTCACCATCTAAACCTATTATTTAGAACAAAGTGAACATTTTCTGGCCTAAAAATGAAATTTTCAAAAATGCATATTTTTCTAATTCAAATAAAATAGCAAATAGAATCCAAATAAAATATAAATTTGATTTTAAAATTTCTTCTCCAATATTCCTCCCTTTTGAAGAAGTCATATTATCTTCACTTTTTTTAATATTGGAAATAATTGGAGAGAAAAATATTAAAATCAAATTGACCCCCTTTTCCAAATTTGAAAAATTCAAATATGAAAAATATGTGAAACCTCCAACTCTCTCCCTGGGGTCCTTGAGTTGCTTAAGATGTCGAGGATCACAACCAAAATGCAAATAAAATATGATATGCATATGATGACCTATGTATGACATCCAAATTGAAAATTATGATGTTACAAACCTACCCCCCTTAAGATGAATCTCGCCCTCGAGATTCAGATTTGCTAGAAAATAGGTGCGGGTGGTCTTTCTGTAGGTCTTCTTCTCTTTCCCAGGTGGCTTCATCCTCAGTATGGTGGCTCCACTGAACTTCACAAAACTTGATAACCTTGTTGCGTGTTACTCGACTGGCAAACTCGAGAATCTTAACGGGTTTCTTCTCGTAGGTCAGATCACTCTCCAACTTAATTGCTTCCGGGGCACTGTATCTCTCAGAGGAATATCGGCCATCTCAGCATGATACTTCTTCAACTGGGAAACGTGAAACACGTTGTGAACTCCTGACAATCCTTCGGGTAACTCCAACTTGTAGGCAACTTCTCCCATACGTTCCAGAATTCGGTATGGTCCTACAAATCTCAGGGCTAACTTTCCTTTAACTCCAAATCGTTTAACTCCTCGGAGTGGTGACACACAAAGATATGCTCGGTCTCCAATTTCATAGACTACCTCCTTGCGTTTAGTATCGGCATAACTCTTCTGTCTGGACTGAGCTACCTTCAATCTATCTCAAATCAACTTAACCTTCTCTTCAGACTCTTTGATCAAATCTGGTCCAAACAACTGACGGTCTCCAACTTCATCCCACATCAACGGTGTCATGTACCTTCTTCTATACAAAGCTTCAAAAGGGGCCATCTTCAAACTAGCCTGATAACTGTTGTTGTATGAGAACTCTTCGTAGGGCAAATTATTGTCCCAACTAGATCCATAAACTAGCGCACAAGCTTTCAACATGTCCTCCAAAATCTGATTGACTCTCTCGGTCTGTCCATCATTCTGCGGACGAAAGGATGTACTGAACTCTAGCCTAGTACCCAAAGTGTGGTGCAGCTGATTCCAAAACTTCGAGGTAAACTGTATCCCTCTATCTGATATGATGGTCCTCGGAACTCCATGCAGACATACGATCCTGGTCTTATATATCTTGGCCAACTTTGTGCTTGTATATGTGGTTTTCACCGGGATAAAGTGAGCCACTTTGGTCAAGCGATCAACTACTACCCAGATTGAGTCATATCCTGATCTGGTCCTGGGTAATTCGATGATGTAATCCATGCCAAGTTTATCCCACTTCCAATCGGGTATCTGCATAGGCTGTAATAATCCGGCTGGCTTTTGATGTTCTGCCTTCACTCTCTAACATACATCACATACTGCTACATACTCGGCAATATCCTTCTTCATACCTGTCCACCAGAAACGTTCCTTCAAATCCAAATACATCTTGGTGTTTCCAGGGTGAATCGAGTATGGTGAGTCATGGGCTTCCTGAAGTATTAACCTCCTAATCTCCGCATTATTGGGCACATAGACACGATCCTCAAACCATAAGGTTTCGTGCTCATCCTCACGGATACCTTTGGCTTTTCCTTTGCTCATCTTGTCCTTTATCTCAGCAATTTCCTTATCATCCTTTTGAGCTTCTCGAATCTTTCCCAATAATGTAGACTGAACC
This sequence comes from Triticum aestivum, assembly GCF_018294505.1. Taxonomy (NCBI): domain Eukaryota; kingdom Viridiplantae; phylum Streptophyta; class Magnoliopsida; order Poales; family Poaceae; genus Triticum; species Triticum aestivum. Next base: position 677,751,948 of record NC_057806.1, on the reverse strand, counting down.
TCCATTGCTGCAACAAAACCTCTTGGAACTATCTCCAACCAAAGTTCCTTGAGATCGTCTACTAACTCATGCGGTAATATAATCCTCCGCTTACGAGGGTATTGGCATAACTCTTGCAGCTCAAAGCGTCTGGTACGACATTGGCCTTTCCTGGATGATAATGCAACTTCATATCATAATCCTTTATGAGCTCCAACCATCTCCTCTGCCTGAGATTCAACTCCTTCTACATGAAAATGTACTTCAAACTCTTGTGATCCGTGTACACATCACAACGGTTTCCAATTAGAAAATGTCTCCAGGTCTTGAGTGCATGTACTACAGCTACTAACTCCAAATCATGCGTGGCATAATTCAAATCGTGAGGTCGAAGCTGTCGTGAGGCATATGAAACATCTCTTCCGTCTTTCATAAGTACACCTCCATGTCCCAAGAGAGAAGCGTCGCAATACACCTAGAAATCCTTGCGTATATCCGAAAGAATCAGCACTGGGGCTGTAACCAAACGTTTCTTCAACTCCTGAAAACTGGCCACACAATCCTTGGTCCATTTGAATTTGGTGTCCTTCTTCAACAATTCAGTCATGGGTTTCGCAATTTTGGAAAAATTCTCAATAAATCTCCGATAGTATGCTGCGAGTCCCAGAAAACTATGGATCTCTCCAACTGAGGTGGATGCCAACCACTCAGTGACAGACTAAACCTTGGTAGGTGAGGGAATCCTGGACTAAGGGGTCCTCGGGCGTCCGACCTATTAGCCATGGGCCGGACTGATGGGCTGTGAAGATACGAAGACCGAAGACTGCACCCGTGTCCAGATGGGACTCTCCTTGGCGTGGAAGGCAAGCTTGGCGACCGGATATGTAGATTTCCTTCTTTGTAACCGACCTTGTCTAACCCTAGATCCTCCCGGTGTCTATATAAACCGGAGGACTTAGTCCGGATAGGATACACATTACCATAGCCATACAAGCTAGACCTCTAGGGTTTAGCCATTACGATCTCGAGGTAGATCAACTCTTGTAATACTCATATTCATCAATATCAATCAAGCACGACGTAGGGTATTACCTCCATAGAGAGGGCCCGAACCTGGGTAAACACCGTGTCCCTTGTCTCCTATTACCATCGACCTTAGACGCACAGTTCGGGTCCCCTACCCGAGATCCGCCGGTTTTGACACCGACATTGGTGCTTTCATTGAGAGTTCCACTATGCTGTCGCCAAAAGGTTTGATGGCCCCTTCAATCATCCATAATGACGCTGTCCAAGGAGAAACTTTCCCCCCGGATAGATCTTCGTGTTCGGCGGCTTCGCACTGCAGGCCAATTCGTTTGACCATCTAGAGCAGATTGAAAGCTACGCCCCTGGCCATCAGGTCAGATTCGGAAGCTTGAACTACGTTGCGGACACCCGTGGAGACTTGATCGTCGCCGGATTCGAGACCACGGTAGCCACTCCCGGTCACCCCGATGATCATGACCTAAATCTGTCATCAGGCTACATCCAGGAGATGGCTCCTGTAACCGCTCTGGCCCTAGATCCAGAGCAAGCTGCGCCACCCAAGGACAGGAGGATCAACCCCACCATGGAGGCCACAGATTCCACGGTGTTGGAGCCACATATAGACTTAACCTCTCATGACGTCTCTGTCAGCGGAACTCCGGACTGGTCTCCGGCCGTTAGTTCCGAACCACATGAGCCCGCGGACGCCGAGCTTCATCGTTTATCGATCTTTGAATTCAGCGCCGCAGACATCTTCCAGCACTCGCCTTTGGGCGATGTGCTAAACTCGTTAAAGAACCTGTCCTTGATAGAGGACTCACAGCCGAACTATATCCGGCTCGAACTAGGGGCTGACGGTGGAGAATTTTGCTTCCCACCCGCCACCCACTTCATAGCCACGGCCGAGGATTTGACTGACGAACTTGACTACGACTCCGAGGACATTGACGGTATGGACGACGATGCCGGAGAAGAAGAGGTCCAGAACCCGTCGTTCACCGGACGCTGGACGGCCACTTCCTCGTATGATGTATACATGGTGGATGCACCAAAGCAGAACAACGGCGAGGACAAGGAAGATCCAACTGAGGATAAACCTTCTGAAATATAGTCCAAGCGCTGGCGTCAGCGGCGCCGCTCTAAGTCACGCCGTAGCAAAGACATCAGTACCGGCACAGGAGAAGACAACACTCCAGAAGGTGCCGAAGACAAAGAAGACCCCGTCAATACAGCTAATGAACAAGATGAACGGGAAGACGGGCAGGTTAGCCCCGGTAAACAGACCATGCATGAAGATTCGGAGGACGATAACTACCTTCCGCTCTCCGAGGACGAGGTGAGACTCGGCACCGAGGATTTCATCGTGCCTGAGGAACCTCTTGAGCAGGAGTGCTTCAAGCGCCAGCTAATTGCCACCGCAAGGAGCCTGAAAAAGAAGTAGCAGTAGCTTCAAGCTGACCAAGATCTGCTCAATGATAAATGGACCGATGTCCTAACAGCCGAAGAGTATGGCCTCAAGCGCCCAACCAAAAGCTACCCAAAGCGCAAACCGCTACCTTAGTTTGATGAGGAGGCGCCGAACTACATACCTCCATCGTACAATGCAGCGGACCGACCACCACGTGGTGGAGTCAAAATGGCAACTCACACCGAACACCATCCAGCCCCGCCTCAACGCACAGGCAGAGGTAAATTAGCCCATGGGCATACATACAACCTCCGGCAAACCCTGAACAATAAACCAGGACACACTAGATCTATCTACGGATCGCGAGGTGATACGTCTCCAATGTATCTACTCCCTCCTTCCATCTATATAGGGCCTAATGCGTTTTTTCGAGGCTAACTTTGACCAAATGTTAGAGCAATAATATATGACATGCAACTTACACAAAGCACATCATCAAATTCGTATGTGAAAGGAGCTTTCAATGATATAATTTTCACATTATGCATGTCATGTGGTATTAATTTTATCAATAGTCAAAGGCGGTCTTGAAAAACGCATTAGGCCCTATATAGATGGAAGGAGGGAGTATAATTTTTGATTGCCCCGTGCTATATTATCTACTGTTTTGGACATTATTGGGCTTTATTTTCCACTTTTATATTATTTTTGGGACTAACCTATTAACCGGAGGCCCAGCCCAGAATTGCTGTTTTTTGCCTGTTTTAGGGTTTCGAAGAAAAGGAATATCAAACGGAATGAAACCTTCGGGAACATGATTTTCTTAACAAACAAGACTCGGGAGACTTGGACCCTACGTCAAGACACAGAAGAGGAGGCCACGAGGTAGGGGGGCGCGCCCACCCCTACCAGGCGCGCCCTCCACCCTCATGGGCTCCCTATTGCTCCACTGACGTACTCCTTCCTCCTATATATATGTACGTACGCCCAAACGATCAGATACGGAGCCAAAACCCTAATTCCACCGCCGCAACTTTCTGTATCCACGAGATCCCATCTTGGGGCCTGTTTCGGAGCTCCGTCGGAGGGGGCATCGATCACGGAGGGCTTCTACATCAACACCATAGCCTCTCCGATGAAGTGTGAGTAGTTTACCTCAGACCTACGGGTCCATAGTTATTAGCTAGACGGCTTCTTCTCTCTTTTTGGATCTCAATACAATGTTCTCCCCCTCGCTCGTGGAGAACTATTCGATGTAATCTTCTTTTTGCGGTGTGTTTGTTGAGACCGATGAATTGTGGGTTTATGATCAAGTCTATCTATGAATAATATTTGAATCTTCTCTGAATTCTTTTATGTATGATTGGTTATATTTGCAAGTCTCTTCAAATTATCAGTTTGGTTTGGCCTACTAGATTGATCTTTCTTGCAATGGGAGAAGTGCTTAGCTTTGGGTTCAATCTTGCGGTGTCCTTTCGCAGTGACAGTAGGGGCAGCAAGGCATGTATTGTATTGTTGCGATCGAGGATAACAAGATGGGGTTTTCATCATATTGCATGAGTCTATCCCTCTACATCATGTAATCTTGCTTAAGGTGTTACTCTGTTTTTAACTTAATACTCTAGATGCATGCTGGATAGCGGTCGATGAGTGGAGTAATAGTAGTAGATGCAGGCAGGAGTCGGTGTACTTGTCTCGGACGTGATGCCTATATACATGATCATACCTAGATATTCTCATAACTATGCTCAATTCTGTCAATTGCTCAACAATAATTTGTTCACCCACCGTAGAATACCTATGCTCTCGAGAGAAGCCACTAGTGAAACCTATGGCCCCCGGGTCTATCTTTATCATATTAATCCCCTACTACTTAGTTATTTCCTTTGCTCTTTACTTTGCCTTTATTTTACTTTGCATCTTTATCACAAAAATACAAAAAATATTATCTTATCATATCTATCAGATCTCACTCTCGTAAGTGGCTGTGTAGGGATTGCCAACCCCTATTCGCGTTGGTTGCGAGGATTTATTTGTTTTGTGCAGGTACGAGGGACTCACGTGTAGCCTCCTACTGGATCGATACCTTGGTTCTAAAAAACTGAGGGAAATACTTACGCTACTTTGCTACATCATCCCTTCCTCTTCGGGGAAAACCAAGGCAGTGCTCAAGAGGTAGCATGAGGGCGTGCCTCAACACGCGACGACGGCTACCTATTCGGACGTGACAAACTTAGTCACGCGCGGGCTGAAAACCGCAGACGGACTCCATCCGAGCTACATCGTGATACGGCCCGATATAGAGGCACCACACACCCTCATTGCTTCACTAATGAGGTCCTGGATCATGAATTCCCATAAGGGTTCAAACCTGTGAATATAGAATCATATGATGGGACCACGGACCCCGCGGTGTGGATTGAAGACTTCACTCTCCATATTCATATGGCCTGCGACGATGACCTCCATGCCATCAAATACCTCCCTTTAAAACTCAAAGGGCTAGCTCGGCACTAGCTCAACAGTTTGCCTGCAAATTCTATTGGCAGCTGGGAGGACTTGGAAGAGGCCTTCCTCGATAACTTCCAAAGTACATATGTTCGACCTCCAGACGTTGATGACTTAAGCCATATACTTCAACAGCCCGGAGAGTCCGCCAGGAAATTCTAGACTAGGTTCTTAACTAAAAAGAACCAAATCGTCGATTGTCCGGATGCCGAAGCCCTAGCAGCCTTCAAACACAGTATCCGCGACGAATGGCTCGCTCGCCACCTCGGCCAAGAAAAGCCAAAATCCATGGCAGCCCTCAGGACACTCATGACCCGCTTTTGTGCGGGCGAGGACAGTTGGTTGGCCCGTAGCAAAAACAATGCAAGCAACGCCGGCACCCCTGAAGCTAAAACTAGCAAAGACAAGTCTCGATGCAACAGGTACAAGCATCGAAACAACAGTGATAACACCGAGGACATGACAGTCAATGCCGGATTCAGGGGCCCTAAGTCCGGTCAGCGGAAGAAGCCGTTCCAAAAGAACAATTCAGGCCCATCCAACTTAGACCGCATACTCGATCATCCGTGCCAGATTCATGGCACCCCAGACAAACCACCCAATCATACAAATAGAGATTGCTGGGTTTTTAAACAGGCTGGCAAATTAAACACCGAGAATAGGGAAAAGGGATCGCAAAGCGAGGACGATAACGAAGAGCCCGAGCAACCGAACACAGGGGGACAGAAGAAGTTTCCCCCTCAGGTCAAAACGGTGAACAAGATATATGCTACCCACATCCCCAAGAGGGAGCGCAAGCGTGCGCTCAGGGACATCTACACGATAGAGCCAGTCGCCCCAAAATTTAATCCATGGTCGTCATGCCCGATCACTTTTGATCGCCGGGATCATCCGACCAGTATCTGGCACGGTGGCTCGGCTGCACTGGTCTTAGACCCAATAATTGATGGGTTCCACGTGACTCGCGCCTTATGGACGGAGGTATGATACGTCTCCAACGTATCTATAATTTTTGATTGTTCCATGCTATATCATATTCTGTTTTGGACATTATTGGGCTTTATTATACACTTTTATATTATTTTTGGGACTAACCTATTAACCGGAGGCCCAGCCCAGAATTGCTGTTTTTTGCCTATTTTAGGGTTTTGCAGAAAAAGAATATCAAACGGAGTCCAAACGGAATGAAACCTTCGGGAACATGATTTTCCGAACGAACATGATCCAGAGGACTTGGACCCTACGTCAAGCAATCAACGAGGAAGGCACGAGGTAGGGGGCGCGCCTACCCCCCCAGGCACGCCCTCCACCCTCATGGGCCCCCTGTTGCTCCACCGACGTACTCCTTCCTCCTATATATACCTACGTACCCCCAAACTACCAGATACGGAGCAAAAACCCTAATTCCACCATCGTAACTTTCTGTATCCACGAGATCCCATCTTGGGGCCTTTTTGCGGAGCTCCGCCGGAGGGGGCATCGATCACGAAGGGCTTCTACATCAACACCATAGCCCCTCTGATGAAGTGTGAGTAGTTTACTTCAGACCTACGGGTCCATAGTTATTAGCTAGATGGCTTCTTCTCTCTTTTTGGATCTCAATACAAAGTTCTCCCCTCTCTTGTGGAGATCTATTCGATGCAATCTTCTTTTGCGGTGTGTTTGCTGAGACCGATGAATTGTGGGTTTATGATCAAGTTTATCTATGAACAATATTTGAATCCTCTCTGAATTCTTTTATGTATGATTGGTTATCTTTGCAAGTCTCTTCGAATTATCAGTTTGGTTTGGCCTACTAGATTGATCTTTCTTGCAATAGGAGAAGTGCTTAGCTTTGGGTTTAATCTTGCGGTGTCCTTTCCAAGTGACAGCAGGGGCAGCAGGGCATGTATTGTATTGTTGCCATCGAGGATAACAAGATGGGGTTTATATCATATTGCATGAGTTTATCCCTCTACATCATGTCATCTTGCTTAAAGCGTTACTCTGTTCTCTTGAACTTAATACTCTAGATGCATGCTGGATAGTGGTCGATGTGTGGAGTAATAGTAGTAGATGCAGGCAGGAGTCGGTCTACTTATCTCGCACGTGATGCCTATATACATGATCATACCTAGATATTCTCATAACTATGCTCAATTCTGTCAATTTCTCAACAGTAATTTGTTCACCCACCGTAAATACTCGAGGTTGTCTTCGGATCTCCGGACAACTTCCGAAGCAAGGAGTTAATCTTCGATATCGTCCCATTTCGCAGCGGCTATCACGCACTGCTCGGACGAACTGCGTTCGCTTAATTCAATGCAGTACCACACTATGCTTATCTCAAGCTCAAGATTCCCGGTCCATGCGGCGTCATAACAGTCAACGGAAATACGGAACGCTCCCTTCGTACAGAAGAGCACACAGCTGCCTTAGCAGCAGAAGTATAGAGCGGCCTTCTCAAGCAGAACCTTAACTCGGCTGCCGAGCCCACAAACACCGTTAAGAGGGTTCGAACTACTCTACAGCAGGAGAGCTCGGCTCGTCAGGAGCTCGACTAGCAATTCGGCCTTCGTCGCAGTTCCGATCAAGTGGTGGCATTCATGCCGCGCATACATAACTACGCGCTCAAAATCCCATGGGCATCGACGGAGGCATAGCTAGCTTGTGGTCCGTAGTACGGGTCAACCGACGTCGGATACACATATACTTTCATTTTTACTTATTTCCTTTTCAGGTCTCAATCCCACAGGCACCATCTGATGGCCTGGTCATTGGTCCTCTTAAAGGATAAACACACCAAGACAGCGAGAAACACAGACATATGGGGGTCTTTTTAGGTGATTCCGTTAACGATAACTTTACCTGTTTTTCAGGACCCACATGCAGCTCTCCCTTGGTTTCAGCATGTTAAATAGCCTTTTGCTTATCGCACTACCTGTATCAATGCGCCTTGACATACTAATTAAATTACAATGAGAACAGTCTGTGGCTGGAGCTGTAGGACTCTAGCCTTTTACTTTTTTTAGCTCCCTATGGATAATCCTATCAGGTAGCACCTGTACACTTTGGTACGCTTGATGTTTGCCAGGGGCTTCATAGCACCCCACATTATGGCAACAAAAGTCCGAACACTTTTGTAAGTATAGTTCGGCACCCTGAATTTAGCATTATATGCATTGGCTCCGAATCATGTCTTTGGTCAATAGTTGGGTTGCCCGGCTCCTGTGCTTGCTACCTTACGTTTCGCTACATCAGCTAAGGTAGTAAAGGGAGAAATACTGCGATTGTGCCTTGGTTTATCCAAAGGAGCACCTCAGTAGAGAAAGCCGAAAACTAACTATCATGATGCGGCGAGAGCTGGTCAGCTGTTCGGAGGTTGCAAATCGTTGGAGATTTCTTCCGCATTACACGCAAGATTGGTACTTCCTGATCAGACGCTTATAGCACTCTAGTTCGGATACTAGGGGCTGCGCCCATGTTTTTATTGTCGCACTCCTATGGTTAAGTGAGGGCATTACAGTCGCATAGTCTGGTTGCCGTTGTGCTAAAAAACTCCTTCAAGGACCATCTAATTGGATCAAGATTGTTTAGATTCCATTCCGAACACCCCCGTACTACCTACATGGGGCCAGAAGCCGATGACTGGTTAACCCTCAGATTTTATACAACACGGCCGCATAGGAAGTAAAAATTTAAAAACATAACAAAGCATTATATTGCATAAACACTTTGTTTTATCATACAAGGCAGAGGGAGCTCGCATACAATCATTCAAAGATAGTGTCTTTCGCACAGTGATTCGCAACAATGCGGGATCCCTCCAGGACACCATCAAAATATAACTCGGGTCGGCGGTGCTCCTTGACCTCAGGTGACCCCTCGGTCATTAGCTTCTTGGCATCCATCTTCGCCCAATGCGTCTTGACGCGGCCAAAGGCCATCCGTGCACCTTCGATACAGACCGACCGCTTTATCACCTCAAGACGTGGGCAGACATCAACAAGCCGCTTCACAAGTCCGAAGTGTTGGGGAACGTAGTAATTTCGAAAAATTTCCTACACACACGCAAGATCATGGTGATGCATAGCAATGAGAGGGGAGAGTGTTGTCTACGTACCCTTGTAGACCGAAAGCGGAAGCGTTAGCGCAACGCGGTTGATGTAGTCGTACGTCTTCACGGCCCGACCGATCAAGTACCGAACGCACGGCACCTCCAAGTTCTGCACACGTTCAACTCGATGACGTCCCTCGAACTCCGATCCAGCCGAGTGTTGAGGGAGAGATTCGTCAGCACGATGGCGTGGTGATGATGATGATGTTCTACCGACGCAGGGCTTCGCCTAAGCACCGCTACGATATGATCGAGGTGGACTATGGTGGAGGGGGGCACCGCACACGACTAAGAGATCAAGAGATCAATTGTTGTGTTTATGGGGTGCCCCCTGGCCACATATATAAAGGAGTGGAGGAGGGGAGGGGCCGGCCCTCTCTATGGCACGCCCTAGGGGAGTCCTACTCCCACCGGAAGTAGGATTCCCCCTTTCCTAGTAGAACTAGGATCCCTTCCAAGTAGTAGGAGTAGAAGAGAATGAAAGGGAAGGGAAAAGGAGAAGGAAGGAAGGGGGCGCCCCCGTCCCTAGTCCAATTCGGACCAGCCCATGGGGAGGGGTGCGGCCACCCTTTGAGGCTTTTCTCTCCTTTCCCGTATGGCCCATTAAGGCCCAATACGAATTCCCGTAACTCCCCGGTACTCCCGAAAATACCTGAATCACTCGGAACCTTTCCGATGTCCGAATATAGTCGTCCAATATATCGATCTTTATGTGTCAACCATTTCGAGACTCCTCGTAATGTCCCCGATCTCATCCGGGACTCCGAACTCCTTCGGTACATCAAAACACATAAACTCATAATATAACCGTCATCGAACTTTAAGCGTGCGGACCCTACGGGTTCGAGAACTATGTAGACATGACCAAGACACATCTCCGGTCAATAACCAATAGTGGAACTTGGATGCTCATATTGGCTCCCACATATTCTACGAAGATCTTTATTGGCCAGACCGCATTACTACATACGTTGTTCCCTTTGTCATCGGTATGTTACTTGCTCGAGATTCGATCGTCGGTATCTCAATACCTAGTTCAATCTCGTTACCGGCAAATCTCTTTACTCGTTCCATAATACATCTTCCCGCAGCTAACTCATTAGTTTCAATGCTTGCAAGGCTTATAGTGATGTGCATTACCGAGTGGGCCCAGAGATACCTCTCCGACAATCAGAGTGACAAATCCTAATCTCGAAATACGCCAACCCAACATGTACCTTTGGAGACACCTGTAGAGCTCCTTTATAATCACCCAGTTACGTTGTGATGTTTGGTAGCACACAAAGTGTTCCTCCGGTAAACGTGAGTTGCATAATCTCATAGTCATAGGAACATGTATAAGTCATGAAGAAAGCAATAGCAACAAACGAAATGATCAAGTGCTATGCTAATGGAATGGGTCAAGTCAATCACATCATTCTCTAATGATGTGACCCCGTTAATCAAATGACAACTCATGTCTATGGTTAGGAAACTTAACCATCTTTGATTCAACGAGCTAGTCAAGTAGAGGCATACTAGTGACACTCTGTTTGTCTATGTATTCACACATGTATTATGTTTCCGGTTAATACAATTCTAGCATGAATAATAAACATTTATCATGATATAAGGAAATAAATAATAACTTTATTATTGCCTCTAGGGCATATTTCCTTCGGTCTGCCACTTGCACTAGAGTCAATAATCTAGTTCACATCGCCATGTGATTTAATACCAATAGTTCACATCACCATGTGATTAGCACCCATAGTTCACATTGACATGTGACCAACACCCAAAGGGTTTACTAGAGTCAATAATCTAGTTCACATCGCAATGTGATTAACACCCAAAGAGTACTAAGGTGTGATCATGTTTTGCTTATGAGAGAAGTTTAGTTAACGGGTCTGGCACATTCAGATCCATAAGTATTTTGCAAATTTCTATGTCAACAATGCTCTGCATGGAGCTACTCTAGTAATTGCTCCCACTTTCAATATGTATCCATATTGAGATTTATAGTCATCTGGATCAGTGTCAAAATTTGCATCGATGTAACCCTTTACGACGAACCTTTTTGTCACCTCCATAATCGAGAAACATATCCTTATTGCACTAAGGATAATTTTGACCGCTGTCTAGTGATCTACTCCTAGATCACTATAGTACTCCCTTGCCAAAAACAGTGTAGGGTATACAATAGATTTGGTACACAGCATGGCATACTTTATAGAACCTATGGCCAAGGAATAGGGAATGATTTTCATTCTCTTTCTATCTTCTGCCGTGGTCGGGTTTTGAGTCTTACTCAACTTCACACCTTGTAACACAGGCAAGAACTCCTTCTTTGACTGTTCCATTTTGAACTACAAAAACTTGTCAAGGTATGTACTCATTGAAAAACTTATAAAGCGTCTTGATCTATCTCTATAGATCTTGATGCTCAATATGTAAGAAGCTTCACCGAGGTCTTTCTTTGAAAAAAAATCCTTTCAAACACTCCTTTATGCTTTGCAGAATAATTCTACATTATTTCCGATCAACAATATGTCATTCACATATACTTATCAGAAATGCTGTAGTGCTCCCACTCACTTTCTTGTAAATACAGGCTTCACTGCAAGTCTGTATAAAACTATATGCTTTGATCAACTTATCAAAGCATATATTCCAACTCCGAGATGCTTGCACCAGTCGATAGATGGATCGCTGGAGCTTGCATATTTTGTTAGTACCTTTAGGATTGACAAAACCTTCTAGTTGCATCATATACAACTCTTCTTTAACAAATCCATTAAGGAATGCAGTTTTGTTTATCCATTTGCCAGGTTTCATAAAATGCGGCAATTGCTAACATGATTCGGACAGACTTAAGCATAGATACGAGTGAGAAACTCCCATCATAGTCAACACCTTGAACTTGTCGAAAACCTTTTTGCGACAATTCTAGCTTTGTAGATAGTAACACTACTATGAGCGTCCGTCTTCCTCTTGAAGCTCCATTTAATCTCAATGGCTCGCCGATCAATGGGCAAGTCAATCAAAGTCCATACTTTGTTCTCATACATGGACCTCATCTCAGATTTCATGGCCTCAAGCCATTTCGTGGAATGTGGGCTCATCATCGCTTCCTCATAGTTCGTAGGCTCGTCATGGTCAAGTAACATGACCACCAGAACAGGATTACCGTACCACTCTGGTGCGGATCTCACTCTGTTTTACCTACGAGGTTTGGTAGTAACTTGATCTGAAGTTACATGATCATCATCATTAGCTTCCTCACTAATTGGTGTAGTAGTCACATGAATAGATTTCTGTGATGAACTACTTTCCAATAAGGGAGCAGGTACAGTTACCTCATCAAGTTCTACTTTCCTCCCAGTCACTTCTTTTAAGAGAACTCCTTCTCTAGAAAGGATCCATTCTCAGCAATGAATATCTTGCCTTTGGATCTGTGATAGAAGGTGTACCCAACATTTTCTTTTGGGTATCCTATGAATATGCACTTCTTCGATTTGGGTTTGAGCTTATCAATTTGAAACTTTTTCACATAAGCATTGCAACCTCAAACTTTAAGAAACGACAGCTTAGGTTTCTTGCCAAACCATAGTTCATACGGTGCCATCTCAACGGATTTAGATGGTGCTCTATTTAATGTGAATGTAGCTGTCTGTAACATCCCAAAATTTCAATTTGGAATGTTATACATTAGATCATCATGCATATCATATTTTATTTTGCATTTTGGTTGATCCTAGAAATTCTACGCAACTCAATGACCAACGGAGAGAGTTGGGGATTTCGTTATTTTCATATTTGAGTTTTCTCAAATTTTGAGAATAGGATCATTTGATTTTATTTATTTTATCATCAATTATTTCTATTAAAAAATATGAGAGAGGGAATAAAATGACTTTCCCAAAATAAAGAAATATTGTGGATTTAATAATAAAATCAAATAAGATTTTATTTCGGAGCTTTTCGGTGTTTTATTTGAATTTAGGAAAAATGTGTTTTTCAAAAATTGTATTTAGGTCCCAAATAAATGTTCACCTTGTGAGGCTTGATTTTAGAAGCCCGTGGAAATTTATTTCGGAATTTTTGGAGTCCGTTTAGTATTTCTTTTTTTTTCTTTTCTTCCGAGCACAAAAAAACCCGCGCCCGACTGGGCCAAGGGCCCAGCCGAGCCAGGCCGGCCCAGCCGCCGCCGCCTCCCGCTCGAGCAGCCGCCGGACTCGGGAGAAGTCCGAGCCGGAGCCGCCTCGCCGCCGCCCGACCCCCTCCCCAAGTCAGCCCCCCTCTCTTAAATACCGGCCCCCACCGCCCCTCACCTCACCCCGCCCCGCCCCGAGCCGCCCGCCGAGCCGTAGCCGCCCCGCCGCCTGCGCTACTGCCGCCGCCGCCGTGCGCCGCACGCCACCGCCGCCGCCGCCGCTGCTGCGTCGCCCCGCCACCCCGCATAGCCACCGCCGCCGCCGGAGCCCCGCCCCGCCCGCCGGAGTACCTCGCCGGAGGTATACCCGCCGCCGTTCGCCGTTCGGTTTTTTTATTAAAAAAACCGCCTCGGTTTATTTTTTACTGGTTTATTTAATTAGTGAACGTTCACCGATCCGTTCGTTTTAGGGAACGTGTTCACCAGTTAGTTTCTGTTAACGAACGTCCGTTTGATAAACTGTTCGTCAGTTTTCTTTTCTCGGATTAAATCCGCGATTTTTCTAATCGCGATTCCGGATCCGATTTTCGTTTTAGTTTAACTTTTCGCTCGTTTATCAGAATCAGGCGATTCAAGCGCCTAGAGTTTCGTCTCGAAACCCTCTATTCGTTTAACCAACTTAAACAAGATTTTGCTACAGTAAAATTTTCCCTAGATCCAGATTGCTAGAACGAAGTTGTTTTTCTTCCGCCGTTTGTCTTTCGTTGCTTCGTTCGATTTGATTCTTTTTGCTAACCGGAGTTCTTAAGTTGAACCTTCTGGTTAGATCTCTTATTTGAGTTTTATCTGTGCATTAGGTGAGTACTTATTGTATTCTTGTTTGTTTGTTTGTGATAGAGTACCCGGAGTGCGCCGCTTGTTACTTCGAATCGCTAGGTTTCCCGGATCATCAGCAAGGCAAGTAACACTTTGATCATACCTTTCTACTACCCAATTTTATTGCATTAGATCAATCCTCACACATTGCATGATTAGGATCTAATTAAATTGTGGGATGGGAAGTAGATGAGGTAGTACCTATTACCTGTTATTATCAAAACTTTGGGAGTTACTTCTACGTTTGCTTATTATGCCATGCTATGCTAGTAGACGTGGAATGGGTGAGTGAAATCCATGACAGATGTGAGATTGTTAATAAATGGTTTATCTAAGGTGGCAACTTAAACACACATCTGGGTGGATTGAGGCACCTGGGTATTCCGGGACTTGCCTATTATCTTTTGGACCGCCACCCAGGCTCAAAGGGATCATGAGACTATTCATACTAGAAACTTCCGTGTGCAAACACAAGCTATTATGGGCTCTAGCATAGTTGACTAAGTTGTGCGAACTCTTACAGTGGTAGACTAGCAGATGTAGGGGATGTAGGTGGTACGGTCTACCCGATCGTAAGGTGCTAGCGCTTCTGAAAGTCTATGTCTCGGTCATCCGTCTTCTCAAACACCATGAAGTGCGAGAAACCAAACGGAGGCGATCGAGTCTTGTGGGGAAAAGTGCGCAAACCTCTGTAGAGTGTAACAAACTAATCATGATTAGCCGTGTCCCCGGTTATGGACATCTTGAGTATCTAGTACCTGGATTTTTGATGTGAATCTCAACATGTTACTCTAAATTAATTTTGTTGGGTTATGTTTAATGATGATGCTTAATTAGGATTGAGAATTCTGTCAACCATTCTCAATGTTTAACAACTACCATGATAGTTAAATAAATTTATTCCTTTGAAGTAGGGAAAAATTGGCTTTACGCAAAAACTGTAACCATAGAGCTTTCCACCAGCCAAATATGCATATAGTATAGCTGTTTCATTCCATTACTCTCTATGTGTTACATTGCCAGCATATTCCATGTGCTGACCCGTTTCGGGCTCCAAGTTTAATGTTGCAGACTTTTTAGATGATGATTAAGGAGTTTTAGGTCGTGGTTCTATACTCAGTGATGCCGTTGGAGTTGATGGACTCACTTATCTTCCAAGCCTTCCGCTGTTATCGTTATTAGATGGCCTTAAGCCATATTTATTGTAATAAGTTCTCTTTTGAGACACTCGATGTAATAAGTGTGTGATTGCTACTCTGCTATAAATCCTCCAAGTACTGTGTGGTGTCAGCATTACTGATCCAGGGATGACACCGGAGCACAGAGATCAGACTGTTTGAGGTCTGGTCGCTACAGAGATGGTATCAAAGCACACGCTGACTGTAGGACACGACCACTAAGCTAAAAGACCTAGATCACTATTCACTCTCTCTTCTTTTCTGACTTCTCATCTTTTCTACTCTTTAGGATGGCGGATGCAAGGAACAAGTTCTCACAACCGGATGAAGATACACCCTTTGGACGACACTTTAAGGAAGTCACTAGATACCTGAACATAGGAGTACCAAGCTTCACGGGAACCTACAACGCCACTTTACCTGAAGAAGAGCGCTGGATGATTCAAGTTCAAGTTCCAGGTAGGACGTTCATGCCAGTCACCGAGCCCATAGATTTTTCATTTGATGCACCAACTTGGAGTCTAGGAAAGAGCATGGCAGCTCACATCGCCATGGGACGCATTGGAGAAGTCTACCGCAAGGATCTCAAAGATACTATCTACCAGATTTGTGGGCGCCGAGATGAACACTGGGAGATGATCAGCACCAGGAAGGATAGATCAATTGCAGCTTTTATCCTGGAGTTAAATTAGCACATTCGACGACAGGAGAACTAGATGTGCGCCGACATGATAGATCTGAAGAAGGCTAAGACTAGAATCAAGGAACTGGAGGAAGAACTCAAGGTGTCACATGAAGATTATGAAGAAGAAATTGAAGTATTGGTGGAGAAGAATGAAGACCTAATCAAGAAGATTGGAATATTTATGGGAGGCCCTACGCCAGTAGATGAAGACGAAGAACCCCAGGAAATTAGCCCGGAAGACTACATCATCATCGACGGCACCGACTCGGAAGCAGATAGTAGCGATGATGACTATGTTGATGAAGCTAGAGCAGATATCATGGAATCTGCAACCGAGGAATATTTCTAGTAGACCACCTCATCAGTAGTAGTAGTCCACCATGTAAATATAGTAGTCCGAGAACTTTTGCGATAGTTAGATCGATTGTATGCCTCTGTTTGATTGATTGAAGTGAATTGTTTGTTTTGCCTCATGTGCATATGGGTAGTGTTTTCTCTTTAGACCCCCTCTATTCTTATATCTCATCTTTTCTAAACCCACAGATGCCTCCGAGACGTGACCCTGGATTTGCCTTTCCACCGGAGCTCACCCAATTGATCCAGCAGCAGAACACATTGATGCAGTTGGTAGTCCAGAATCAGAATCAAGGGAACAACAACAACAACCCACCACCACCACCACCACCTGTTGACCACTTAGCCCGTTTTCTTAGGCTGAATCTGCCGGTGTTTTCCAGTAGCACCGAGCCGATAGTAGCAGATGATTGGCTCCGCAAGATAGCTAGGGAGTTGACCACATCAGGATGCACAGATGCGGAGAAGGTGAAGTTTGCCGCACATCAGCTAGAAGGACCCACAGCATCATGGTGGGAGAATTTCACAGCCACTTTTCCTGTAGACACTGTCACATGGGACCAGTTTCAGCAGGCTTTCCGTACTGCCCATGTTTCATCAGGAGCTATGGTCATGAAGAAGTGTGAGTTTCGTAACTTGCGCCAAGGAGGACGGAGAGTTGGTCAGTATGTGGAGGAATTTAGTAAGTTAGCATGTTATGCCCTAGATGACGTTGCTACGGATGTAGCTAAGCAGGAGAAGTTTTTGGAAGGACTGAATGATGAGTTGAGCATGCAGTTAATGATGGCCACCTTCCACAACTACCAGGAGTTGGTAGATCGTGCTCTTATGATTGAAGGGAAGCAGCAACAAATTGAGAATCGCAAGAGGAAATATGGACAAGGAAAGTACAATTCAGGAGCTCAGCAGAAGCCACATTTTACCCCTAGACCAGGAGGACATTTTCAGCATACTCATGGAGGAGGTAGCTCGCACAATCACAATGGCACCAAGAATGGTAATGGCAATGGAGGAAGCAACGGCCAGAACCGCACCAACCCCGCAACCCCAGCCAAGAAGGACCTAAGCCAAGTCACTTGCTTTAAGTGTTTGAAGACAGGACATTATGCCAATGAATGTCCTGAATTACAAAATGGAAATGTCAATGGAAGTTCTGGGAAGAAGCCGAACCCTTTCAACAGGGGACAGGTGAACCACGTTAGCATGGAGGAGGTTGAAGCTCAGCCCGATGCAGTAGGTAAGTTTTTGGTTAAGTCATTTACTGCACTAGTTCTTTTTGATACTGGTGCATCGCATTCATACATCTCAAGGGGATTTGTGGATAAGTATAACCTACCAACCCAAGCCCTTAGGTCACCCATGTTAGTAACCTCGCTCGGAGCAGAGTATGTGGCTAGTCTATGGTGTGATCGGTTGCCATTAAGGATTGCTAACTATGTTTTTCCCTCAGACCTAATAATACTGGAATCTCAAGGATTGGACGTGATATTAGGCATGGATTGGTTATCAAAGTATAAAGGGAATATTGAATGTGCTAGTAAGTCAATTTTGCTTACTACCCCAGAAGGGAGAAGGATTAAGTATGTATCCCGGCATGTGCCAAAGAGGGCCCAAGTAAATTGCCTAACAGGAGTCGTGCAGGAGGAAGTACCAGTGGTAAGGGATTTCCCTGATGTATTTCCAGAAGAGTTGCCAGGCATGCCACCGGATAGAGATATTGAGTTCTTGATTGAGCTATTGCCAGGCACAGGGCCAATATCAAAGAGACCATATAGGATGCCAGCAAAGGATTTGGTGGAAATTAAGAAGCAGATTAAGGAGTTACTGGATAAGGGATATATTCGCCCAAGTTCTTCACCTTGGGGATCGCCAGTACTTCTAGTGGAGAAGAAGGATGGATCGTTAAGGATGGTTGTTGATTATCGAGGATTGAATGAAGTAACGATCAAGAACAAGTACCCATTACCAATGATCAACGATCTGTTTGATCGATTGCAAGGAGCTAAGGTATTTTCCAAGATCGATCTGCGATCAGGATACCACCAGTTGCAGATTCGAGAACAGGATATTCCGAAGACAACTTTTACCACCAGGTATGGGCTGTATGAGTATACCGTTATGTCATTTGGTCTGACTAACGCACCTGCCTATTTTATGAACATGATGAACAAAGTGTTTATGGAGTTTTTGGATAAGTTTGTCGTAGTGTTCATTGATGATATCCTGGTTTATTCGAGGAATGAAGAGGAACATAAGGAGCATTTGCGTTTGGTACTTGGAAAACTCAAAGAACATCAACTATATGCCAAGTTCAGCAAATGTGAGTTTTGGTTAAAGGAAGTAGGATTCCTCGAACATGTTATATCTGGTGAAGGTATAGCAGTAGATCCCACTAAAGTTGAAACCGTGACCAAGTGGGAAGCCCCAACAACAGTTGGAGAGATCTGGAGTTTTCTTAGACTCGCAGGATACTATCGGAGATTTATTGAAAATTTCTCAAAGATTGTGAAGCCTATGACAAAGTTATTAAAGAAGGATACCAAGTTCATATGGACAGAGGAGTGTGAGGCTAGTTTCCAAGAGTTGAAGAAACGTTTGGTTACCTCACCAGTGTTGATTTTGCCAGACCAGACCAAAGATTATGAGGTGTACTGCGACGCTTCATGTCGAGGACTTGGAGCAGTGCTTATGCAGGAAGGGAGAGTTGTTTCATATGCCTCAAGACAACTGAAACCTCATGAGTTGAATTATGCTACGCATGATTTGGAGTTAGCAGCCGTAGTGCATGCACTGAAAACATGGAGACATTTTCTGATTGGAAATCATTGTGAGGTGTACACGGATCATAAGAGTTTGAAGTACATTTTCACACAGAAGGAGTTGAATCTCAGACAAAGGAGATGGTTGGAGCTTATCAAGGATTATGATATGAAATTGCATTATCACCCCGGAAAGGCTAATGTAGTAGCTGACGCATTAAGCCGTAAGAGCCATGCCAGTACATTGATGACGGGAGAAATACCCAAGGAGTTAGCGGATAATCTTCGTGAACTATGTGTGGAAATAGTTCCGAGAGGCTATGTAGCAGCATTGGAGATTCAGTCAACTTTGATGGATCGAATTAGAGAAGCTCAGAAAACTAACAAAGAGATTGCCGCTATAAAGGAGAAACTGAGCAAAGGAAAAGCTAAAGGATTTCGTGAGGATGAACACGACACCCTATGGTTTGAAGACCGCGTTTACGTGCCCAATGACCCGGAAATCAGGAAGTTGATTTTGCAAGAGGCACACGATTCACCATATTCAATTCACCCAGGAAATACCAAGATGTATCTAGATTTGAAGGATATTTTCTGGTGGACCGGAATGAAGAAGGATATAGCGGAGTATGTAGCCGTTTGCGATGTATGTCAGAGAGTAAAGGCAGAGCATCAGAAGCCAGCAGGATTGTTACAACCATTGCCGATACCCGAATGGAAGTGGGATAAGCTAGGAATGGATTTTATCACGGGATTGCCCAGGACTCGTTCAGGCTATGACTCAATTTGGTTGTAGTTGATCGATTGACGAAAGTAGCTCATTTCATCCCAGTAAAGACCACTTACACCAGTGCTAAGTTGGCAAAGATATACATGACCAGGATCGTATGTCTACATGGAGTTCCAAGGAGTATCGTATCAGATAGAGGAACCCAGTTTACCTCAAAGTTCTGGAAGCAGTTGCATGAAACTTTGGGTACCAGGCTAGAGTTCAGTACAACTTTTCATCCACAGACAGATGGACAGACCGAGAGAGTCAATCAAATTTTGGAGGATATGCTGAGAGCTTGTGCGCTAGATTATGGATCTAGCTAGGACGATAATTTTCCATATGCAGAGTTCTCTTACAACAACAGTTACCAAACCAGTTTAAAGATGGCCCCTTTTGAAGCCTTGTACGGAAGGAGGTGCAGGACACCGTTGTCATGGGACGAAGTTGGAGACCGTCAGTTGTTTGGTCCTGACTTGATTAAAGAGTCTGAACAAAAGGTGAAGTTGATTCGCGATAGGCTCAATGTAGCCCAGTCTAGACAGAAAAGTTATGCAGAATTCTAAACGCAAGGAGACAATTTACAAAGTTGGAGATAGAGCTTATCTTCGAGTATCTCCACTTCGGGGAACAAAGCGTTTTGGAGTTAAAGGGAAGTTAGCACCACGATTTGTAGGACCATATCGAGTTTTGGAACGTATGGGGGAAGTGGCCTACAAGTTGGAATTACCCGAAGGATTGTCAGGAGTACATGATGTGTTCCACGTTTCTCAGTTAAAGAAATGTTACGCGGAGATGGCTGACATACCGTTGAGAGACACAGTGCCTTTGGAAACTATTCAGTTGGATAACGATTTGACCTACGAGGAGAAGCCAGTCAAGATCCTCGAGTTTGCCAACCGAGTTACTCGCAGCAAGGTTATCAAGTTTTGCAAAGTTCAGTGGAGCCACCACTCAGAGGATGAAGCCACCTGGGAGCGAGAGGAAGATTTGCTCAAAGACCACCCTCACCTATTTTCTAGCCAACCCGAATCTCGAGGGCGAGATTCATCTTAAGGGGGGTAGGTTTGTAACATCCCAAATTTTCAATTTGGAATGTTATACATTAGATCATCATGCATATCATATTTTATTTTGCATTTTGGTTGATCCTAGAAATTCTACGCAACTCAATGACCCACGGAGAGAGTTGGGGATTTCGTTATTTTCATATTTGAGTTTTCTCAAATTTTGAGAATAGGATCATTTGATTTTATTTATTTTATCATCAATTATTTCTATTACAAAAAATATGAGAGAGGGAATAAAATGACTTTCCCAAAATAAAGAAATATTGAGGATTTAATAATAAAATCAAATAAGATTTTATTTCGGAGTTTTTCGCTGTTTTATTTGAATTTAGGAAAAATGCGTTTTTCAAAAATTGCATTTAGGTCCCAAATAAATGTTCACCTTGTGAGGCTTGATTTTAGAAGCCCGTGGAAATTTATTTAGGAATTTTTGGAGTCCGTTTAGTATTTCTTTTTTTCTTTTCTTCCGAGCAAAATAAAAAAAACCCGCGCCCGACTGGGCCAAGGGCCCAGCCGAGCCAGGCCGGCCCAGCCACCGCCTCCCGCTCGAGCAGCCACTGAACTCGGGAGAAGTCCGAGCCGGAGACGCCTCGCCGCCGCCCGACCCCCTCCCCAAGTCAGCCCCCCTCTCTTAAATACCGGCCCTCGCCGCCCCTCACCTCACCCCGCCCCACCCCGAGCCGCCCGCCGAGCCGCAGCCGCCCCGCCGCCTGCGCTGCTGCCACCGCCGCCGCGCGCCGCACGCCGCCGCCGCCGCTGCTGCGTCGCTCCGCCGCCCCGCATAGCCACCGCCGCCGCTGGAGCCCCGCCCCGCCCGCCGGAGTACCTCGCCGGAGGTATACCCGCCGCCGTTCGCCGTTCGTTTTTTAATAAAAAAACCGCCTCGGTTTATTTTTTTACTGGTTTATTTAATTAGTGAACGTTCACCGATCCGTTCATTTTAGCGAACATGTTCACCAGTTAGTTTCTGTTAACGAACGTCCGTTCGATAAACTGTTCGTCAGTTTTCTTTTCTCGAATTAAATCCGCGATTTTTCTGATCGCGATTCCTGATCCGATTTTCATTTTAGTTTAACTTTTCGCTCGTTTATCGGAATCAGGCGATTCAAGTGCCTAGAGTTTCGTATTGAAACCCTCTATTCGTGTAACCAACTTAAACAAGATTTTGCTACTGTAAAATTTGCCCTAGATCCAGATTGCTAGAACGAAGTTGTTTTTCTTCCGCCGTTTGTCTTTCGTTGCTTCGTTCGATTTGATTCTTTTTGCCAACCGGAGTTCTTAAGTTGAACCTTCTGGTTAGATCTCTTATTTGAGTTTTATCTGTGCATTAGATGAGTACTTATTGTATGCTTGTTTGTTTGTTTGTTTGTTTGTTTGTTTGCGATAGAGTACCCGGAGTGCGCCGCTTGTTACTTCGAATCGCTAGGTTTCACGGATCATCAGCAAGGCAAGTAACACTTTGATCATACCTTTCTACTACCCAGTTTTATTGCATTAGATCAATCCTCACACATTGCATGATTAGGATCTAATTAAATTGTGGGATGGGAAGTAGATGAGGTAGTACCTATTACCTGTTATTATCAAACCTTTGGGAGTTACTTCTACGTTTGCTTATTATGCCATGCTATGCTAGTAGACGTGGACTGGGTGAGTGAAATCCATGACAGATGTGAGATTGTTAATAAATGGTTTATCTAAGGTGGCAACTTAAACACACATCTGGGTGGATTGAGGCACGTCGGTATTCCGGGACTTGCCTGTTTTCTTTTGGACTGCCACCCAGGCTCAAAGGGATCATGAGACTATTCATACTAGAAACTTCCGTGTGCAGCCACAAGCTATTATGGGCTCTAGCATAGTTGACTAAGTTGTGCGAACTCTTACAGTGATAGACTAGCAGATGTATGGGATGTAGGTGGTACGGTCTACCCGATCGTAAGGTGCTAGCGCTTCTGAAAGACTATGTCTCGGTCATCCGTCTTCTCAAACACCATGAAGTGCGAGAAACCAAACGGGGGTGATCGAGTCTTGTGGGGAAAAGTGCGCAAACCTCTGTAGAGTGTAACAAACTAATCATGATTAGCCGTGTCCCCGGTTATGGACATCTTGAGTATCTAGTACCTGGATTTTCATGTGAATCTCAACATGTTACTCTAAATTAATTTTGTTGGGTTATGTTTAATGATGATGCTTAATTGGGATTGAGAATGCTGTCAACCATTCTCAATGTTTAACAACTACCATGATAGTTAAATAAATTTATTCCTTTGAAGTAGGGAAAAATTGGCTTTACGCAAAAACTGTAACCATAGAGCTTTCCACCAGCAAAATATGCATATAGTATAGCTGTTTCATTCCATTACTCTCTATGTGTTACATTGCCAGCATATTCCATGTGCTGACCCATTTCGGGCTGCAACGTTAATGTTGCAGACTTTTCAGACGATGATTAAGGAGTTTTAGGTCGTGGTTCTATACTCAGTGATGCCGTTGGAGTTGATGGACTCACTTATCTTCCAAGCCTTCCGCTGTTATCGTTATTAGATGGCCTTAAGCCATATTTATTGTAATAAGTTCTCTTTTGAGACACTCGATGTAATAAGTGTGTGATTGCTACTCTGCTATAAATCCTCCGAGTACTGTGTGGTTTCAGCATTACTGATCCAGGGATGACACCGGAGCACAGAGATCAGACTGTTTGAGGTCTGGTTGCTACACTGTCTCTAATGCATAACCCCAAAACAATAGTGGTAAATTAGTAAGAGACATCATAGATCGCACCATATCTAATAAAGTACGGTTACGATGTTCGGACACACCATTACACTGTGGTGTTCCAGGTGGCGTGAGTAGTGAAACTATTTCACATTGTTTTTAACTGAAGGCCAAACTCGTAACTCAAATATTTTACTTCTACGATCATGTCGTAGAAACTTTTATTTTTGTTACGATGATTCTCCACTTCATTCTGAAATTCTTTGAACTTTTCAAATGTTTCAAACTTGTGTTTCATCAAGTAGATATACTCATATCTGCTCAAATCATCTGTGAAGATCAGAAAATAATGATACCTGCCGCGAGCCTCAATATTCATCGGACCACATACATCAGTATGTATGGTTTCCAACAAATCTGTTGCTCGCTCCATTGTTCTGGAGAATGGAGTCTTAGTCATCTTGCCCATGAGGCATGGTTCGCAAGCATCAACTGATTCATAATCAAGTGATTCCAAAAGCCCATCAGCATGGATTTTCTTCATGCGCTTTACACCAATATGACCTAAACGACAGTGCCACAAATAAGTTGCACTATCATTATTAACTTTGCATCTTTAAGCTTCAATATTATGAAAATGTGTATCACCACGATCGAGATCCAACAAACCATTTTCATTAGGTGTATGACCATAGAAGGTTTTATTCATGTAAATAGAACAACAATTATTCTCTTAACTTACATGAATAACCGTATTGCAATAAACATGATCCAATCATATTTATGCTCAACGCAAACACCAAATAACATTTATTTAGGTTCAACACTAATCCCGAAAGTATAGGGAGTGTGCGACGATGATCATATCAATCTTGGAACCACTTCTAACACACATCATCACTTCACCCTTAACTAGTCTCTGTTCATTCTGCAACTCCCGTTTCGAGTTACTACTCTTAGCAACTGAACCAATATCAAATATCGAGGGGTTGCTACAAACACTAGTAAAATACACATCAATAATCTGTATATCAAATATACCTTTGTTCACTTTGCCATCCTTCTTATCCGTCAAATACTTGGGGCAGTTCCACTTGCAGTGACCAGTCGCTTTGTAGTAGAAGCACTTAGTCTCAGGCTTAGGACCAGACTTGGGCTTCTTCACTTAAGCAGCAACTTGCTTGCCGTTCTTCTTGAAGTTCCCTTTCTTTCCCTTTGCCCTTTTCTTGAAACTAGTGGTCTTGTTAATCATCAACACTTGATGTTCTTTCTTGATTTCTACCTTCATCGATTTCATCATCATGAAAAGCCCGGGAATCGTTTTCATCATCCCTTGCATACTATAGTTCATCATGAAGTTCTACTAACTTGGTGATGGTGACTAGAGAATTCTGTCAATCACTATTTTATCTGGAAGATTAACTCCCACTTGATTCAAGCGATTGTAGTACCCAGACAATCTGAACACATGCTCACTGCTTAAGCTATTCCCCTCCATCTTTTAGCTATAGAACATGTTGGAGACTTCATATCTCTCAACTCGGGTATTTGCTTGAAATATTAACTTCAACTCCTGGAACATCCATATGATCCATGACGTTCAAAACGTCTTTGAAATCCCGATTCTAAGCTGTTAAGCATGGTGCACTAAACTATCAAGTAGTCATCATATTGAGCTAGCCAAACGTTCATAACGTCTGCATCTGCTCCTGCAATAGGCCAGTCACCTAGCGGTGCATCAAGGACATAATTCTTCTTTGCAGCAATGAGGATAAACCTCAGATCACGGACCCAGTCCGCATCATTGCTACTAACATTTTTCAACTTAGTTTTCTCTAGGAACATATAAAAATTAAACAGGGAGCAACATCGCGATCTATTGATCTACAACATAGATATGCTAATATTACCAGGACTAAGTTCATGATAAATTAAAGTTCAATTAATCATATTACTTAAGAACTCCCACTTAGATAGACATCCCTCTAATCATCTAAGTGATCACGTGATCCAAATCAACTAAACCATAAGCGATCATCACGTGAAATGGAGTAGTTTTCAATGGTGAACATCACTACATTGATCATATCTACTATATGATTCACGCTCGACCTTTCGGTCTCAGTGTTCCGAAGCCATATCTGCATATGCTAGGCTCATCAAGTTTAACCTGAGTATTCTGCATGTGCAAAACTGGCTTGCACCCGTTGTAGATGGACATAGAGCTTATCACACCCGATCATCACGTGGTGTCTGGGCACGACGAACATTGGCAATGGTGCATACTGAGGGAGAACACTTTTTATCTTGAATTTTAGTGAGAGATCATCTTATAAAGCTACCGTCGAACTAAGCAAAATAAGATGTATAAAAGATAAACATCACATGTAATCAAAATATGTGACATGATATGTCCATCATCATCTTGTGCCTTTGATCTTCATCTCCAAAACATCATCATGATTTCCATCATCACCGGCATGACACCATGATCTCCATCATCTTGATCTATATCAATGTGTCGTCACATGGTCGTCTCACCAACTATTGCTATCGCATAGCGATAATTGTAAAGCAATTATTTGGCGCTTGCATCTTATGCAATAAAGAGACAACCATAAGGCTTCTGCCAGTTGCCGATAACTTCAACAAAACATGATCATCTTATACAACAACTTATATCTCATCACGTCTTGACCATATCACATCACAACATGCCCTGCAAAAACAAGTTAGATGTCCTCTACTTTGTTGTTGCAAGTTTTATGTGGCTGCTACGGGCTTAGCAAGAACCGTTCTTACCTACACATCAAAACCACAATGATAGTTTGTCAAGTTGGTGTTGTTTTAACCTTCTCAAGGACCGGGCATAGCCACACTCGGTTCAACTAAAGTTGGAGAAACTGACACCCGCTAGTCACCTGTGTGCATAGCACGGCGGTAAAACCAGTCTCGCGTAAGCATACGCGTTATGTCGGTCCGGGCCGCTTCATCCAACAATACCGCCGAACCAAAGTATGACATGCTGGTAAGCAGTATGACTTATATCACCCACAACTCACTTGTGTTCTACTCGTGCACAACATCAACGCATAAAATCTAGGCTCGGATGCCACTGTTGGGGAACGTAGTAATTTCAAAAAAATTCCTACGCACACGCAAGATCATGGTGATGCATAGCAACGAGAGGGGAGAGTGTTGTCTACGTACCCTTGTAGACCGAAAGCGGAAGCGTTAGCACAACGCGGTTGATGTAGTCGTACGTCTTCACGGCCCGACCGATCAAGTACCGAACGCACGACACCTCCGAGTTCTTCACACGTTCAACTCGATGACGTCCCTCGAACTCCGATCCAGCCGAGTGTTGAGGGAGAGTTTCGTCAGCATGACGACGTGGTGACGATGATGATGTTCTACCGATGCAGGGCTTCGCCTAAGCACCGCTACGATATGATTGAGGTGGATTATGGTGGAGGGGGGCACCGCACACGGCTAAGAGATCAAGAGATCAATTGTTGTGTCTATGGGGTGCCCCCTGGCCACGTATATAAAGGAGTGGAGGAGGGGAGGGGCCGACGGAGAGGTCCTATTGGACGCTCGCGAGCGGCAAACAGCAGAGCATTCGCTGAAGAGCACGCGAAACGGGCCGGCCCGTTTGTAGACGCTGAATGTAAAAAACTCACGAAAATTACGCAGGATCCTGTACTTGAATTTCCCTCCCGCACTGTACAAACTATGGTTGCTAACCAGCCGAGCTAGCGATCTATACTTGGCCACAATGCAGCGCAAATTATTAAGTAATAGCTACAGAGGCCGACCCATTTTTAAAAAGTTCCACTTGGGAAAATGTGAACAAATTTCCTTCAGAAAAGCCAATGATTTTTTACATGTGAAAAAAAATCAAAACTCGAACAACTTCTAGAATACGAATTTTGTAAAAAGTGAACAAAAATTGAAAACATGAACAATTTTGAAATATACATTGAATGTTTTTGTCATATAGTTGAACAATTTGTAAAAATGCATTGAAGATTCTGTGATATACACTGAACAAGTTTTCCAAATACACAATGAACATTTCATAGTATGCGTTGAACAAATTCTTGTTATACGATGAACATCTTTAAAATACAAGGTGAACAATTTCTTAATATACGATGAATATTTTTTAATAATATAGGTGAATACTTTTTTAATATACGATGAACATCTTTTAATACGTGGTGGACCTTTTATATACTAAAAATGTAAAACAGAGAAAAGAAACAGTAAAAAAAGAAAAGAAAAGAAAAGAAAAGAAAGGAATAAGCAGAGAAAAAGAAAAAGAAGGAAAAAATCGAAAATAGAATAAAACCTAGTAAAAACAAAACAGAAAAAACCGGTCTAGGGAACCTTCTAGAAAGTTCCCAAAACTATAGGGAACCTTCTAGAAAATTCCCAAAACCGGCCAAGTACATTCACCAAGGTTCCCAAGATACCGCAACGAAGAAACAGGAACGGTCGCAACGAAAAAACTGGTGCGAAGCTGAATCGTGGGCCGGCCCAAGTGGAAGTGACAAGTCCCGCTCTTCAGCGAAGCTACGCAGATTTGACGCTAACGAGCGTCATATAGGAATCTCTATGGCGCGTCCTAGGGGAGTCCTACTCCCACCGGGAGTAGGATTCCCTCTTTCCTAGTAGAACTAGGATCCCTTCCAAGTAGTAGGAGTAGAAGAGAAGGAAAGGGAAGGGAAAAGGAGAAGGAAGGAAGGGGGCGCCCCCGTCCCTAGTCCAATTCGGACCAGCCCATGGGGAGGGGTGCGGCCACCCTTTGAGTCTTTTCTCTCCTTTCCCGTATGGCCCATTAAGGCCCAATACGAATTCCCGTAACTCCCCGGTACTCCCAAAAATACTCGAATCACTCGGAACCTTTCCGATGTCCGAATATAGTCGTCCAATATATCGATCTTTACGTCTTGACCATTTCGAGACTCCTCGTAATGTCCCCGCTGTCATCCGGGACTCCGAACTCCTTCGGTACATCAAAACACATAAACTCATAATATAACCGTCATCGAACTTTAAGCGTGCGGACCCTACGGGTTCAAGAACTATGTAGACATGACCGAGACACGTCTCCGGTCAATAACCAATAGCGGAACCTGGATGCTCATATTGGCTCCCACATATTCTACGAACATCTTTATCGGTCAGACCG
This sequence comes from Triticum aestivum, assembly GCF_018294505.1. Lineage (NCBI taxonomy): Eukaryota > Viridiplantae > Streptophyta > Magnoliopsida > Poales > Poaceae > Triticum > Triticum aestivum. Next base: position 677,723,190 of record NC_057806.1, on the reverse strand, counting down.
CATAACTACATACGTTGTTCCCTTTGTCATCGGTATGTTACTTGCTCGAGATTCGATCGTTGGTATCTCAATACCTAGTTCAATCTCATTACCTGCAAGTCTCTTTACTCGTTCCATAATACATCATCCCGCAGCTAACTCATTAGTTGCAATGCTTGCAAGGCTTATAGTGATGTGCATTACCGAGTGGGCCCAGAGATACCTCTCCGACAATCGGAGTTACAAATCCTAATCTCGAAATATGCCAACCCAACATGTACCTTTGGAGACACCTGTAGAGCTCCTTTATAATCACCCAGTTACGTTGTGACGTTTGGTAGCACACAAAGTGTTCCTCTGATAAACGGGAGTTGCATAATCTCATAGCCATAGGAACATGTACAAGTCATGAAGAAAGCAATAGCAACAAGCTAAACGATCAAGTGCTATGCTAACGGAATGGGTCAAGTCAATCACATCATTCTCTAATGATGTGACCCCGTTAATCAAATAACAACTCATGTCTATGGCTAGGAAACTTAACCATCTTTGATTCAACGAGCTAGTCAAGTAGAGGCATACTAGTGACACTCTGTTTGTCTATGTATTCACACATGTATTATGTTTCCGGTTAATACAATTCTAGCATGAATAATAAACATTTATCATGATATAAGGAAATAAATAATAACTTTATTATTGCCTCTAGGGCATATTTCCTTCACGAAGTAGCTGCTGGGCATCGGTGCGGCAGGCCATAGTCAGACTATAAGCTCCTTCATGGCCAGCTCGGCCGCCTTGTGCAGCTCGACCAACTGTTTCAGCTGGTCGCTGAAGGACAACGGATGTTCTGGTCCAAGATATTAAGACCAGAACAGCTTCTCCATAGAACTCCCTTCTTCGGCTTGATAGAACTCGGCAACATCTGATATGCTACGCGGAAAATCCGTAAACGCCCTTGGAGAACTCCAAATTCGGGTAAGTAATAGGAATGTTTCCTTCACAGACTTGCTTTGCATAACAAAAGCCTTACCCGCCGCGATCTTCCGGGCCGCCTGTATTTCCTGAAGGGCGCAATCCAAATATATACTGGCGACTTAGCGTCCAAAGCCAGACCTAGTTTAATTATAATCATAACAAAATATCATACCTCTGATATCTGCTCACACTGCCGGTTTATCATACCTATGCAGTAAAGGTGATAACCCAAAATTTGAGCACTGGTAATTATCAGAGATTGCCCATTTATAACCAAAGCCGGACCGGGTTAATAAACACCGGATATTATCTTATCTCAAACTGGCGACTTATAGTCGAAAACCAGGCCGAGTTAATAAACACGGGATATTATCTCATACTGGCGACTTATAGTCAAAAGCCAAGCCGGGTTAATAAACTCCGGTGATTTATAATCATAAAACTTTATAAGTCTTGTCAAAGAAACCTCAAAAAGAAAGAAACTATCGAATAAAAAACCAACAAGAAGCGAGGCTTTTCATGGGCTGCCAGGCCGAAAAACGAGGCTTTTCATGGGCTGCCAGGCCACTGAGTTAAACCATTTTACAAACCTTATAAGATGGACCTCACATTAACCAATCGTCATTTTAACTTTGACAAGTTTAGGGTCTGCATAAGATTGACTTGTCAAATGTTCGGCGGGTTGTTCCAGGCATACCTGGGCGGAGTGACTTACTTAAAAACGCAGGATAACCCGGGGTTTTAGGTGAATACACCTGGCTTTCAAGCCTGGCTTTTAAGCCTATCACAAGGGTTATAGCAACTTATTGTTCTTTAGAACAAAAGAGCCCCCAAGCAATATTTCTAAGCTATGCTCAATGTGCACCTATGTTTGAGTTGTGCTATTGCAACAGACTCTCTTTGGTCCCTTTTAACCTGGGTAGAAGCCCCCTAGGTTTTTTTTGTGGCCAATAAGCCGGATCAAAGGATAATCATAACTTCGCTCTATAAAGCAAAAACCCCTAAGTGTTTTTGTAAGCATGGCGTATAAGCCGGATCGGATACCCATGTTTGAACAGTGCATCATGGCAACGAGTTCTCTTTGGCAACCTTTGATTTTTCCGAGAACTCAATTTTTTTGCGAGAGATAATATTCTTCTTGAACCGGATGTTAAACCGGATATTGAGAGCTTCCGAGCTTTGTGGGAGACAAATTTCCCTTGAACCAGATTTTAAAACGGAATTCTTCATTTTGAACCAGAAATCGTCCGACGGCCTTTAAATTTTCATCAATATAGCAATCGCCTTCGGGACCAGGTTATCTTTCCTCCAATGTGACCCGTATTTTTGAATTTTCTGCCAAAATTTTCTAAGTCATTTCATCGTAGCCCCCGAGTCTCAAGATGACTCGAGGAGTTGGCTTGAGATTCTTCATACTTGGCCCTGATATAAACCTCCATATAGCTGAACAACGGACCGCTGTCATATGTTGAAGACGGAAGTAAGGTGGCGGGTTAATGATCTTCGCAACACTCATTGTATATCCTTGGCGTTGATAATGCAATGTGAATCCACAGAAGGTTGAGGTGACTGCGGCGGGTTATAAATGATCCCATATAAGCTGTGTCAGCAACCCGGCCAATGGTTCCTTCCAACTGGCTGTTTGAAGTTAACCAAACTATAGTGGCGACGACTTGTGCGCCTGCCCATTGAACCATCCAGTGCAAATCGAGGCTGAGAATACATGATAATTTTCTCTAGAGTTGTTGGAAGAAAACCGGATTACCCGAGCAGTGACTGACTTTTATACTCAATAAACAACTCATGCAGAGAGGTGCGGCCCGATATGTTGATATAGACCAGGCCGCGAGAGACGAACGGTAAAAACGACCGCAGCTTCAGATGCAGCACAAATAGATGAGTCAGCCGCGACGTTGTAATCCGGCGCGGGCGGACAAGTTGTCCTCCTTGTTGTAAGCTGGCGCGGACGCATGAACCAGCCGCGAGAGCGGACGGGCGAGTCGTCCGTGGTGTTGTAAGCCGGTGCGAACGCGTGAAACGGCCACGACGTTGTAAGCCGGTGCAGATGGGAGAATCGGCCGTGGTGGTGGACGGGTGACTTATCTGTGGTGTTGTAAACCGGCGCAGACGGGTGAGCCGGCTGCATTGTTGTAGACTGAGCCACAGAGGCGGTGGTTTGCACACACATTTGTTGAACAATGCGGTATGGTTGGAGGCTGGCGCTTGATAATATTGGCGCGAGTTTTATATCCGTGACATAACGATCATTCTCGCAGTGAACAATTGTTCTGCATAAACAATATTGTAGACCAAGACAAAGATAAACTGTTTTTTGACAAAAACAATATGTGCTAATAAAACAAACTTGAATGGATATCACCTGATTTGTCCAAAAGCTACAACAGGGACCAGTGAGCAGGGGCGGTTTCAACAAAGCTTACCGGTGACTCAATACAGCCCCAATGGCTCAACGCGGCCCCGACGGCTCTCGCACTTCCGAGTCAGTAGCTCCGCACACTTCATGGCTAATTTTTTTACGAGGAACCGAAAATCCATGGGTGATGCCCTCCACGTGAGCCACAGAGTGACCTTGCTTTGGAACTTATATCATCTGACACTGTCTCTTGCATCAACCACCAGGAGCAGCACATCAAACTTGGGTGTCTTGTATAATCAACCAAAGTAGTTCCCCTTAATTCTCCATAATTATTTCAATATTGCATGCCCATCTTTTGTTTGATTGCACCAGTTCCTCATGAGGACGCTTCTCCTCTAGTCTTGAGGTAATAATCACAAATAAACAATGCCCTCCAGATGACACTCCATGATTGATGTCTGATCCTTGGCAACTTGCAACACTGCATCGACGTCAGTAACTCGCACGGTACGGAACGACGCGACAGCGGCAGGTTGAAGCAGAAGCGAAAGTGCAGCGGTTCCCTGGCGCGGTACGCCGACTAGGTGGAGGCAATGCGAGGGCCGGCGCAAGCGGCTCTCGGCCGAGGACAGGCCGGCTTGCCGACGCCGGAGGAGGTGACTCTCCGCGAGGTGCGAGGTGCGATAGCGGCTGGTCCAGTCGAGGGTAGAGGTACGCACGGTGGAGAGAGGCGCAGCGGCGGCTTGCGGCCGCCGAGACTACAGCAGCTCAGCCTGGAGATGGCCAAGGAGGTGGGTTGAAGCAGAGGTGACCGCGGCAACGGGGCCGCACAGCGGCTCGTATGCAGCCATAATACAGGCGGCAAGCCGGTTTGGGGTGGGCGGCCCGAAGTGGATAGAGAACCACCCGCCGGGGGTCGGCTCAGAGCAGAGTGGAAAGCCAACGCGGTGGCAGCATGGCGGAGCCATCATTTAGATTAGGGCCGCAGGAGTGAGGTAACCTGGCGACTCGGCGTTGGACGACCTGCAGAAGCGGCTCGTGCCGCAATGGCGAAGGCAACTTGAAGAGGCGGCAGACGCGCCAGTGACGGAGACGGCATGGCTGACTTGAAGCTCGATAGCGAAGGTGGCTTAGCGCAGCGCGAGGAGAAGCCATGGCGGCTCAGCATAGGAGACAACGGCGACTCATCAGCAGGTGGCTCGGTGACTGTAACAAGGGCGCTCCGGTGGGTCGACGAAGTGCGGCCGCGACAGCAGCACGTTGGAGAGGCGTGACCGTAGCCAGTTCAGCGTGGCCACTCGGAGGAGGACCTGCGAGGCAAAGCGGGTCAACAGAGACGGCAGCTCACGTCCTTCAGGCTATACGTATGAGCTGACTATTAAATCCTTCCTCAAAGTACATGCGTGTACAATAGCTGTACTAGTTGATGTCTCTTTCAGGTTTTGTTTTTGCATTGATCAACACTTGGACCCTTGATTCCTGTGCGTGTGCTAGGTTGATCCGAAAACTTTATGGGACTAAATCAACTATCTTGATCACCGCTGTACCAACAGATGTGCTAGGTTGATCCGAAAACTTTATGGGACTGAATCAACTGTCTTAATCGCCGCTGTACCAACATATGGTGCTCGTGACATGTGTTTTTGCTGTGTTTGATTACCTCGGACTTGGACAACTGCACGTAGAGCAGCAAACACAACCCAACGAATCGGACACAGCGGCTAGATTTGATAACGACGCAGTTGAAGTTCGAGTCGGCCTTGGTGTATTGCTGTAGTATGATCGCTGCAGCAGAAAATCTAATCGATCTCAGTGACCGGTGGCGGTGCTTTGTAGACATCTCGGCAGAATAGTAAAGACGCTGCGGCCTTAAGCGACGTCCACGCGTAGTGGATCCTATCCTGGCCTCGTGCAACTGCAGCATCAACATACATAACATCTCTCAAATCGTGTACTGCCGGCTCGAAAAGTTTTTATCGCCGATATGATCATCAAAACAATGAATTTGCCGATTCTTCTTCATCCGACGAATTACAATCTTCTTGATTCTTGAGATAGATCCCTCCAAGAACTCATCACCATCGTGCCCAGGCCCCACGGTGGGCGCCAACTATCATGGAATTGTCACGGCAGATGTCCTAGTGTGAGGACTTAGTCGTGAGGCCAACACATCTATATGGTAGCTTGAGAGGGGTTGATCGGAATCGAGAGACGCAGCACAAGAAAAGGATTTAGACAGCTTCGGGCCCCGGGAAACATCATCCGGTAACAACCCTACATGCTGTTTGTGGCTAGGTCTTATCATCATCATGAGGGAGTCGCCATCTCTCCGGCTCTCCTAGTTATGTCTAGCCTTAACGATTATTTTCTTACTTGTCCCTCTTGGGGTGCCATGCTGTTGCTTATATATGTTGAAGGGGCGGGTTACATGACTAGTCCTAATAGGATTAGGATTACTCTATTACAAGTGGAGTCCTAGTCTTGCTTCCTTTGTAGGAGAATATTCCTTATGCCTTTCTCTAAAGCTGGCCCACCATCATACGAACTAGCATACTGGGCCTTGGGCCTTGTCGTCCGTCTGATCCGCCCGCCGGGTTACTAATGAGTCGCTAAGATCGAGCGGGTTATCCGTGAGTCGTCAAGTTTCGGGCGGGTCAACAGTGAGTCGCCAAGATCCAGCCGGGTCATAATTCCGACCGGGTCATACCGTGGGGTATATCCCCGACACTCACTGATCATCGGGCAAGTCAATCAAAGTCCATACTTTGTTCTCATACATGGATCCCATCTCAGATTCCATGGCCTTAAGCCATTTTGTGGATTCTGGGCTCATCATCGCTTCCTCATAGTTTGTAGGTTCGTCATGGTATAGTAACATGACTTCCAGAACAGGATTACGATACCACTCTGGTGCAGAACATACTCTGGTTTACCTACGAGGTTCAGTAGTAACTTGATCTGAAGTTTCATGATCATCATCATTAACTTCCTCACTAATTGGTGTAGGCATCACTGGAACTAATTTCTGTGATGAACTACTTTCCAATTTGGGAGAAGGTACAATTACCTCATCAAGTTATACTTTTCTCCCACTCACTTCTTTTAAGAGAAACTCCTTCTCTAGAAAGGATCCACTCTTAGCAACAAAGATCTTGCCTTCGGATCTATGATAGAAGATGTACCCAACAGTTTCTTTTGGGTATCCTATGAAGACGCACTTATCCGTTTTGGGTTTGAGCTTATCAGGCTGAAACTTTTTCACATAAGCATCGCAACCCCAAACTTTAAGAAACGGCAGCTTAGGTTTCTTGCTAAACCACAGTTCTTATGGTGTCGTCTCAACGGATTTAGATGGTGCCCTATTTAACGTGATGCAGCTGTCTCTAATGCATAACCCCAAAACGATAGTGGTAAATCGGTAAGAGACATCATAGATTGCATCATATCTAATAAAGTACGGTTATGACGTTCAGACACACCATTACGCTGTGGTGTTCCAGATGGCGTGAGTTGCGAAACTATTTCACATTGGTTCAAATGAATACCAAACTCGTAACTCAAATATTTGCCTCTGCAATCAGATCGTAGAAACTTTATTTTCTTCTTATGATGATTTTCCACTTCACTCCAAAATTCTTTGAACTATTCAAATGTTTCAAACTTATGTTTCATTAAGTAGATATACCCATATCTTCTCAAATCATCTATGAAGGTCAGAAAATAACGATACCCGCCGCGAGCCTCAACACTCATCGAACTACATACATCGGTATGTATTATTTCCAATAAGTCAGTGGCTCGCTCCATTGTTCCGGAGAATGGAGTCTTAGTCATCTTGCCCATGAGGCATGGTTCGCAAGCATCAAGTGATTCATAATCAAGTGATTCCAAAAGCCCATCAACACGGAGTTTCTTCATGCGCTTTACACTAATATGACCTAAACGACAGTGCCACAAATAAGTTGCAATATCATTATTAACTTTGCATCTTTTGGCATCAATATTATGTGTATCACTGTGATCAATATTCTGTAAACCATTTACATTGGATGTAAGACCATAGAAGGTTTTATTCATGTAAACAGAACAAAAATTATTCTCTGACTTAAATGAATAACCATATCGCAATAAACATGATCCAATCATATTTATACTCAACACAGACACCAAATAACATTTATTTAGTACCAATACTAATCCCGAAGGTAGAGGGAGTATGCGATGGTGATCTTATCAACCTTGGAATCACTTCCAACACACATCGTCACCTCACCCTCAACTAGTCTCTGTTCATTTTGTAACTCCTGTTTCAAGTTACTATTCATAGCAACTGAACCAGTATCAAATACCCAGGTGCTACTATGAACACTAGTAAAGTACACATCAATAACATGTATATCATATATACTTTTTGTTCACTTTGCCATCCTTCTTATCCGCCAAGTATTTGGGGTAGTTCCGCTTCGAGTGACCATTTCCTTTGCTGTAAAAGCACTCCGTTTCAGGCTTGGGTCTAGCTTTGGGCTTCTTCATGGGAGTGGCAACTTGCTTGCCATTCTTCTTGAAGTTCTCTTTCTTTCCTTTGCCCTTTTACTTGAAAATAGTGGTCTTGTCAACCATCAACATTTGATGCTTTTCTTAATTTCTACCTTCGTTGATTTCAGCATCACGAAGAGCTCGGGAATTGTTTTCATCATCCCTTGCATATTATAGTTCATCAGGAGGTCTAGTAACTTGGCGATAGTGACTAGAGAACTCTGTCAATCACTATCTTATCTGAAAGAATAACTCCCACTTGATTCAAGTGATTGTAGCACTCAGACATTCTGAGCACATGCTCACTGGTTGAGCTATTCTGCTCCATCTTGTAGGCAAAGTACTTTGTCAGAGGTCTTATACCTCTTGACATGGGCATGAGTCTGAAATACCAATTTCAGCTCTTGGAACATCTCATATGCTCCATGGCGTTCAAAACGTTTTTGAAATCCCGCTTAGATAGACATCCCTCTAATCATCTAAGTGATCAAGTGATCCATATCAACTAAACCATGTCAGATCATCACGTGAGATGGAGTAGTTTTCAATGCTGAACATCACTATGTTGATCATATCTACTATATGATTCACGCTCGAACTTTCGGTCTCAGTGTTTCGAGGCCATATCTGCATATGCTAGGCTCGTCAAGTTTAACCCGAGTATTCCGCGTGTGCAAAACTGGCTTGCACCCGTTGTATGTGAACGTAGAGCTTATCACACCCGATCATCACGTGGTGTCTCGGCACGATGAACTGTAGCAATGGTGCATACTCAGGGAGAACACTTGTACCTTGAAATTTAGTGAGAGATCATCTTATAATGCTACCGCCGAACTAAGAAAAATAAGATGCATAAAGGATAAACATCACATGCAATCAAATATAAGTGATATGATTCTACGTCTTGAGCTTGCGTTGGTTTTCCCCGAAGAGGAAGGGATGATGCAGCAGAGTAGCGTAAGTATTCCCTCAGTTTTTTAGAACCAAGGTATCAATCCAGTAGGAGCCCACACTCAAGTCCCTCGTACCTGCACAAAGCGATAGCTACTCGCAGCCAACGCGATTAGGGGTTGTCAAGTCCTTCACGGTCACTTACGAGAGTGAGATATGATAGATATAATATTTTTGGTATTTTTGATATAAACATGCAAAGTAAAAAGTAAAGGCAAAGTAAAAAAGCAAAACAATATTAAAGTGATGGATATTGATATGACGAGAATAGACCAGGGGGCCATAGGTTTCTCTAGTGGCTTCTCTCAAGACCATAAGTATTCTACGGTGGGTGAACAAATTACTGTTGAGCAATTAATAGAATTGAGAATAATTATGAGAATATCTAGGCATGATCATGTATATAGGTGAGGGAGTCCTGGATTAGGGGGTGTTCGGATAGCCGAACTATACCTTCAAGCCGGACTCCTGGACTATGAAGATACAAGATTGAAGACTCTGTCCCGTGTCCGGAAGGGACTTTCCTTGGCATGGAAGGCAAGCTTGGCGATACGGATGTTCAGATCTCCTACCATTGTAACCGACTCTATGTAACCCTAACCCTATCTGGTGTCAATATAAACCGGAGGGTTTTAGTCCGTAGGACAACATACACATCAACAATCATACCATAGGCTAGCTTCTAGGGTTTAGCCTCTCTGATCTCATGGTAGATCAACTCTTGTAATACCCATACCATCAATATTAATCAAGCATGACATAGGGTTTTACCTCCATCGAGAGGGCCCGAACCTGGGTAAAACTTCGTGTCCCCTGCCTCCTGTTACCATCCGGCCTAGACGCACAGTTTGGGACCCCCTACCCGAGATCCGCCGGTTTTGACACCGACATTGGTGCTTTCATTGAGAGTTCCTCTGTGCTGTCGCCGTCAGGCCCGATGGCTCGTACGATCATCAATGGCGATATAGTCCAGGGTGAGACCTTCCTCCCCGGACAGATCTTCGTCTTTGGCGGCTTTGCACTGCGGGCCGATTCACTTGGCCATCTAGAGCAGATTGAAAGCTACGCCCCTGGCCGTCAGGTCAGATTCGGAAGTTTAAACTACACGGGCGACATCCGTGGGGACTTGATCTTCGACGGATTCGAACCACTGCCGAGCGTGCTGCTCTGTCACGAGGAGCATGATCTAGCTCTGCCGCCGAACAAAGCCCTGGAGGCTGCACCTGCATCGGCTCCGGCCCCTGGTTCGGAGCTGACCGCGCCGATCGAGGATGGGCAGTTGGACGCCGCCTCGGGGGCTGCGATCCCAACGGTGGTTGAGCCGAACACCAGCCCCGTACTCTGCAAGACTCGTGACTCCATGGAGCCGGATTCTTCTCCGGACTCCGAACCCTCCGCGCCCCTGCCGAGCGAATCCGATTGGGAGCCGATCATGGAATTCATGGTCGCGGACGTCTTTCAGCACTCGCCTTTCGGCGATATCCCGAAATCACTGAAGTCTCTCTCTTTTTCGGGAGAGCCCTGGCCGGACTACGGTCAGCAAGGTTGGGGTACGGATGATGAAGAAATTCAAAACCCACCCACCACCCACTTTGTAGCCACCGTCGACAACTTAACCGACATGCTCGACTTCGACTCCGAAGACATCGACGGTATGGACGCCGATGAAGGAGATGATGAAGAACCAGCGCCTACTAGTCCCTGGAAAGCCACCTCGTCATATGACATATACATGGTGGACACCCCAAAAGAGGGAGAGGGCGATGGAACAACGGAGGATGACCCCTCCAAGAAACAGCAAAAGCGCCGGCTTCAGCGGCGCTGCTCAAAATCGCGCCAACACAAAAACGGCGATTCTAGCACGGGAGATAATAATACCCCATAAAGCGCCGAAGAACATCCCCCCGAGCAAGATTTAGCACAGGAGGATGGAGAAACCAGCCCTCATGAGAGAGCAGCCGACAGAGAGGTCAAGGACGATAATTGTATGCCTCCCTCCGAAGACGAGGCAATCCTCGACGATGACGAATTCGCCGTGCCGGAGGATCCTGTCGAACAAGAGCGTTTTCAATGCAGGCTTATGGCCACGGCAAGAAGCCTCAAGAAAAAATAGCAGCAGCTTAAAGCTGATCAAGATCGGCTAGTCGATAGATGGACTGAAGTCCTTACGACCGAAGAGCATAAACCTGAACGCCCCTCCAAGTGCTACCCGAAGCGCAGGTTGCTACCCCGATTAGAGGAGGAAGCACTCGACGCGGCCGATAGGCCACCTCGTGGCCGCGACAGAGAGGCCTCATGGCCCTCCACCCAAGCCGCACGCCGTACCAAGGCACGGGAATATGCGCCGGACTTACGAGACATGTTGGAGGACAAGGCAAGGCAAACAAGATTGATCTACGGATCGCGTAGGAGCCCCACGGCTCGAGACGATAACCGTCACGCCGGCCACAAATTCGGCAGGGCCGAACACAGTAGACAAAGCTCATTGAAGCTACGTCATGATATCGCCCAGTACAGAGGCGCCGCACACCCATTGTGCTTCACAGACGAAATAATGGATCATCAAATCCCCGAAGGTTTCAAACCCGTAAACATCGAATCATATGATGGCTCAACAGATCCCGTGGTATGGATCGAGCATTATCTCCTTCATATCCACATGGCCCGCGGCGATGATTTCCACGCCATCAAATACCTCCCACTCAAGCTTAAAGGACCAGCCTGGCAGTGGCTTAACAGCCTGCCAACAGGGTCAATCAGCTATTGGGAGGACCTGGAAGCCGCATTCCTTGACAATTTCCAGGGCACCTATGTGCGACCCCCAGACGCTGACGACCTAAGCCACGTAATTCAGCAGCCAGACGAATCGGCCAGGCAATTCTGGATATGGTTCCTAACAAAGAAAAATCAAATACTCGACTATCCGGACGCAGAGGCCTTAGCAGCCTTCAAGCATAATATCCGTGACGAGTGGCTTGCCCGGCACCTAGGACAGAAGAAGCCGAAATCTATGGCAGCACTCACGACACTCATGACCCGCTTTTGCGCGGGAGAGGATAGCTGGCTTGCTCGTAGCAACAATATGACCAAGAACCCTGGTAGTTCGGACATCAGGGACGTTAGTGGCAGGTCGCATCGCAACCAATAGAAGCGCCGCATCAACGGCGACAATGCTAAGGATACGACAATTAATGCTGGATTCAGAGGCTCTAAATCCGGTCAGCGGAAAAAATCATTCAAAAGGAATCCTAGGGGCCTGTCCAGCTTGGACCGAATACTCGACCGCTTGTGCCAAATACACAGCACCCCCGAAAAGCCAGCCAATCACACCAACAGGGATTGCCGGGTGTTCAAGCAGGCAGGCAGATTAAGCGCTGACAATGAAGACAAGGGGTTGCATAGCGATGACGACGAGGAGCCCCGGCCGCCGAACAACAATGGACAGAAGGGTTTCCCCCCAAGTGTGGACGGTGAACATGATATACGCCACCCACGTCCCCAAAAGGGAGCGGAATCGCGCGTTAAGGGACGTATACGCGGTAGAGCCAGTCGCCCCAAAGTTCAACCCATGGTCCTCCTGCCCGATCACCTTTGATCAAAGAGACCATCCCACTAGCATCCGTCATGGCGGATTCGCCGCATTGGTTCTCGACCCAATTATTGACGGATTTCATCTCACTAGAGTCCTCATGGACGGCGGGAGTAGCCTAAACCTGCTTTACCAGGATACAATGCGGAAAATGGGCATAGATCCCTCGAGGATTAAGCCCACCAAAACGACCTTTAAAGGCGTAATACTAGGTGTAGAGGCCAGCTGCACAAGCTCAGTCACACTTGAAGTGGTCTTTGGATCTCCGGATAATTTCCGAAGTGAGGAGTTAATCTTCGACATAGTCCCGTTCCGCAGTGGTTATCATGCACTGCTCGGGCGAACTGCATTTGCCAAGTTCAATGCGGTCCCGTACTACGCATACCTTAAGCTCAAGATGCCAGGCCCTTGAGGAGTAATTACGGTCAATGGAAACACCGAATGCTCCCTCCGGAGGAGCACACAGCGGCCCTCGCAGCGGAAGTACAAAGCAGCCTCTCCAGGCAGTTCTCCAGTCCGGCCATTCAACGACCGGACACGTCAAGCGCGCCCGGAGTAACCTACAACAAGACCGCCTGGCACGTTCCGAGCAGGCGTAGCAATGTGGCCCCAACCCCAACCCTCACAAAAAGGCGATGCCAGTACTTCGCGTCCATAACTACGCTCTAGAAATACCATGGGCATAGGGGGAGGGGCACCATCACGGCACGCCCAAAACACGGCTTAAACCGCACCAGGGGCTGCCGACCTTTTTTACACTTTTCTCTTACTTCCAGGACTCTACTCTTCGGAAGGCTTGTTCGGCAGTTCAATTGCCGCACAAACGATGCAAGGACCAGGAAAGCAGACAAGCCATGCCGCATTACGGAAATCCCAGGTGGTCTCTATCACGAGCAGTATACCCGTTTCGCATACTATCCCACAGCTTGCCCCTGAAGCAGACATGTTAAATAGTCCAACTTTTCGTTTATTACATCACTTGTATCGTTCTGCTTTGATCGCAGCTATTTTAATGAATAATGCATAGCTTTTGTCTATTTTCTGCATTACCTTTATATATATATATATGTTCCTTAATGACATGTTGCACCCGTACACTATGGTACGGCCAAAATACGCCAGGGGCTTCAGTACCCCTCAACATGGTGTGAGAAGTCCGAACACTTTAACAAGTGCGGCACCCCGAACTTATAGCATTATATGCATCGGCTCCGAATCATGTCTTGGGTCAATAGTTGGGTTTGCCCGGCTCCTATGTTTTGGTGCCTTACATTCCGCTATATCGGCTAAGGTAGCACTAGGAGAACCACTTCGATTGTGCCCCAGTTGAGCTGGGCCGAGCACCTCAGTGGAGAAAGCTAAAACTGACTGTCATGATGAAGCGAGAGCTGGTCGCTGTTCGAGAGGTTTTTTCGAGTCCCTAAAGACTTATGCCGCTTCGGGCGAGGAGTCGGCTCTGTCCGGCCAAGGCGTGGATAGCGCCCCGAAATCGGTCTTCCGAATACTAGGGGCTTCGCCGAAATTTAAAATTATAGAATTCTATGGCTAAGTGAGAGTGTTCACGCATTATAGTCCGATTGCCTCGTTCGTTGGGCTGAGCGCCTCCCTCGAAGGACCCAAATATGGGAAAAAGAGCGCCCAGGTTTATCCCCGAACACCCCAGCACTAGCGGCATGGGGGCAGAAGCCGACGACTCGCCATCTCTCAGTATTGATAAACAGCCGCACAGAAGGTAATATTTTAAATTCAAGCAGCATTGCTTAGCGCATATGAACAAGTTTTCAGCGCACAGGATAACACGAGCGGGTTTTACTCAAAAAATACATCCTTGGTACATTCATCCGCAACAAGGCGGGCACCCTTCAGAACATCCTTATAATAATTCTCGGGCTTGCGATGCTCTTTCCCCGGCGGTGGCCCGTCCTTCACAAGCTTCTCCGCATCCAGCTTGCCCCAGTGCACCTTAGCACGGGCAAGGGCCCTACGGGCACCTTCAATGCAGACGGAGCGCTTGATGTCTTCAAGCCTCGGACAGGCCTCCACCAGCCGCCGCACCAGCCCGAAATAGCTCCCAGGCAGAGCCTCTCCAGGCCACAGCCGAACTAGGAGGCCCTTCATGGCCTGTTCGGCCGCCTTGTGGAGCTCGACCAGTTGCTTCAGCTGGTCGCTCAGGGGCACGGGGTGTCCGGCCTCAGCGTACTGAGACCAGAACACCTTCTCCGTCGAGCTGCCCTCCTCGGCTCGATAGAATGCGGCGGCATCGGATACACTCCGGGGAAGATCTGCGAACGCTCCTGGAGAGCTCCGGATTCGGGTAAGTAACAGGTAACTCACGTTTATGTGTTTGCTTTGCATAAAGAATGCCTTACCCGCCGCAATCTTCTTCACCTCATCCAACTCCTGGAGGGTCTTCTGGGACTCGGCCTTGGCAGACTTGGCATTTTCTATAGCTGCCGCGAGCTCGGACGCTCGCGTCTTCGAGTCAAGCTCCAAACTCTCATGTTTCTTCATGAGAACCTGGAGCTCTTGCCGCACCTTGCCAACCTCAGCCTCATACCTCTCCCGCTCGGTGCGCTCCACGGCCGCATTCTTCTCGGCCTCGAGCAGCGCTTGCTTAAGGGTCGCCACCTCAGATGTGGCCCCTGCAATATCCATGTTAATCCTGTCATTTTTTGCAATTGCACCTTTTTTATATACATATTCAAACAGGGTATTTCTTACCTTCCTTCTCCTCGAGCTGCTTCTTGGCACGCCCGAGCTCTTGCTCGGACTTCTCGAGACTCTGCTTCAGCACGTCCACTTCCGCAGTCAGTGCGGCGGACGCTAGCAGAGAAGCCTGCATACGCATATTGACTCCTTTTGTTAGACTCCTGCGAATTCTTTGATCCTCTATTCGGCTTTTCTTCCCGAACGCCCAACAGAGCATCAGGGGCTACTGTCTATGCGGTAACATTATTTGAACATTCTTTACTTACCTCAAAGCCTGTTAAAAGGCTTGAACAAGCTTCAGTCAGTCCGCTTTTGACGGACTGAACCTTCTGGATCACCGCACTCATAATAGTGCGGTGCCCCTCGTCGATGGAGGCACCTTGGAGCGCCTCCAACTTATTGTCCGGCACCTCCGGTTGGACGGAGGACACCGGCACGGTAGGCTTGCTCCTCTTGGAAGGAGATCGCCCGCCGGACTCTGGAACCCTTGAAGATTCCGGAGCTGTGTCCGGCCTTAAGCCGGACTTGGAGCCCTGGGGGGTTTCATCCCCTTTACTCCTGGAGTCCGGGAGGTCGCCTTGCGGCGCCTCAAGGACCACCTCCTCCCAGCTTGGAACGTATTGGGACAACACTTCAGTGTCATCCGCAGGGCGGGGGGATGAAGCCGTCAGAAGCGAGTTCACCTCCGACGGGTCCAGTGAGCCGCTCGACGATCGTCGAGCCGGTCTTTAGATGGGCTGCATAAACATATTCGACATAAGGGAAAGCTGTGCGAAAAACAAATACTATAAACTACCCCGGTATCCGGACACTTACGATTTCGCCAGGGGCTTGGCCTTGGAATGCCACTCTTCTTCGTCGTCGTCGGCGTCGGTGGAGCAGTCCGGGGGAAGGGTTTTCCCCTTCTTCGACCCTCCAGCCTCCTCGAAGAGGGCGGCCTTCCTTTTCTTCTCTCCTCCCGCTGGAGGGGGAGAGGTCTCTTCTTCTTCCTCCTCGTCTTCATGAGAGGAAGGCGCTTCGGGACCGTCGGATGACGAATCCGACACCTCCTGGCGTCGGGCACTCTTTCGAGTCCCCATGGCCCTTTTCATGGCCTTCTTCTCTGGCACCACATAGGGCGCCGGAACCAGCAGCTTCACCAAGCGAACGTCCACTGGGCCTTCGGGCAGAGGAGCCGGACAGTTGATCTGTCCGGACGTCACCTCCCAATCCTATCCAAGATAAGGGAACTCAGATCCCGCATAGAGTCAAACTATGAAAAACTGATACCCTGTAAAAGGAGAAAAACAGCTTACCGCATGAGCGTGATGCTGAGTACTGAATCCGCGATCCTCGGCAGCAGATGCGGGAGCCTCGGCGCCCTTGAAAAGCACCCTCCAGGCATCTTCGTACATCGTGTCGAAGAGCCTGTTAAAAGTTTGATGATGCGCCGGATCGAATTCCCAAAGGTTGAAGGCCCGTCGTTGACACGGGAGGATCAGGCGGATAAGCATAACCTCAACTACGTTGACAAGCTTGAGCTTTGTGTCCACCAGGGTTTGGATGCATGTTTGGAGTCCGGTCAGCTCTCCTTTTTTACCCCAAGATAGGCCTGTCTCCTTCCAGGAGGTGAGCCGCGTGGGGGGGCGCGGATCGGAACTCAGGGGGTGCGACCCATTCGGCGTCGCGCGGCTCGGTGATGTAAAACCACCCTGATTGCCACCCCTTCAGGGTCTCAACAAAGGAGCCCTCGAGCCACAGTATGTTGGCCATCTTGCCAACCATGGCGCCGCCGCACTCCGCCTGGCTGCCGCGCACCACCTTTGGCTTGACGTTGAACTTCTTTAGCCATAAGCCGAAATGGGGGCGGATGCGGAGGAAAGCCTCGCACACGATGATAAACGCCGAGATGTTGAGGACGAAGTTCGGGGCCAGATCGTGGAAATCCAGGCCGTAGTAGAACATGAGCCCCCGGACAAATGGATGCAGAGGGAAGCCCAGTCCGCGGAGGAAATGGGGGAGAAATACCACCCTCTCATGGGGCCTAGGAGTGGGGATGAGCTGCCCCTTTTCGGGGAGCCGGTGCGCGATGTCGCTGGCCAGATATCCGGCCTTCCTCAGCTTTTTATGTGTCCCTCCGTGACGGAGGAGACCATCCACTTGCCTCCCGCTCCGGACATGACTGGAGAGGGTTGAGGTGGTAGTGCGGACTTGGGCGCTGGAGCTCGAGTGCGCAAGAATGGATAGGCATAGGAGGAAGAAGGCGTGGGTGAAAAGGTGGATCCTTATCCCCTTATATGGGTGGACGCGATTATGTGTCCCCACCAGCCTGGTAAAACTTGCTTATCTCCAAGCGCCGTAATCAAAGGCGCGGTTGGGTTACCCACGCCCGTATTGATGAGAATCCCGAAATAAGGGGACACGATCTCTGCTTTGACAAGACGTGCCAAGGAAACCGCCTCGCATAACACGCTGAGGTGGGATAATGAAACGATTTGGATAAAGGCTTGGCCGTGGCGTGTCGTACCACGGAATACGTCAGCAGATTAGATTTGTGTTAATATTATTATTCTCTCTATGGCAATATGTGGAAACTTATTTTGCAGAGCCGGACACTATCTTTGTGTTCAAGATCTTCTATGAAGTATTTGGAGGAGGAACCCGCCTTGCAATGCTGAAGACAATTTGCGCGTCGGACTCGTCGTCATTGAAGCCTGGTTCAGGGGCTACTGAGGGAGTCTTGGATTAGGGGGTGTTCGGATAGCCGAACTATACCTTCAAGCCGGACTCCTGGACTATGAAGATACAAGATTGAAGACTCCGTCCCATGTCCGGAAGGGACTTTCCTTGGCGTGGAAGGCAAGCTTGGCGATACGGATGTTCAGATCTCCTACCATTGTAACCGACTCTATGTAACCCTAACCCTATCTGGTGTCAATATAAACCGGAGGGTTTTAGTCCATCGGACAACATACACATCAACAATCATACCATAGGCTAGCTTCTAGGGTTTATCCTCTCTGATTTCGTGGTAGATCAACTCTTGTAATACCCATACCATCAATATTAATCAAGCAGGACGTAGGGTTTTACCTCCATCGAAAGGGCCCGAACCTGGGTAAAACTTCGTGTCCCCTGCCTCCTGTTACCATCCGGCCTAGACGCATAGTTCAGGACCCCCTACCCGAGATCCGCCGGTTTTGACACCGACAATAGGCATCACGTTCGTGACAAGTAGATCGAAACGATTCCGCATCTACTACTATTACTCCACTCATCGACTGCTATCCACCATGCATCTAGGGTATTAAGTTAAAAACAGAGTAACGCCTTAAGCAAGATGACATGATGTAGAGAGATAAATTCATGCAATATGAAATAAATCCCATCTTGTTATCCTCGATGGCAATGATACAATACGTGCCTTGTGCCCCTTCTGTCACTGGGTAAGGACACCGCCAGATCGAACCCAAAGCTAAGCACTTCTCCCATGGAAAGAACTACCAATCTAGTTGGCCAAACCAAACGGATAATTCGAAGAGACTTGCAAATATAACCAATCATACATAAAAGAATTCAGAGAAGATTCAAATATTATTCATAGATAGACTTGATCATAAACCCACAATTCATCGGTCTCAACAAACACACCGCAAAAAGAAGATTACATCGAATAGATATCCACAAGAGAGGGGGAGAACTTTGTATTGAGATTCAAAGTGAGAGAAGAAGCCATCTAGCTACGAACAATGGACCCGAAGGTCTGAGGTAAACTACTCACACTTCATCGGAGAGGCTATGATGATGGAGAAGCCCTCCGTGATGACGGCCTCTTCCGGCGGAGCTCCGGAATAGGCCCCAAGATGGGATCTCGTGGATACAGAAAGTTGTGGCGGTGGAATTAGGTTTTTGGCTCCTGTTCTGATTGTTTGGGGGTACGTGTGTATATATAGGAGGAAGGAGTACGTCGGTGGAGCACCGAGGGGCCCACGAGGCAGGGGGGCGCACCCTAGGAGGGGGGGGGGGCGCCCCCACCCTCGTGACCTCCTCTTTGATCCCTTGCAGTAGGGTCCAAGTCTCCTGGATCACGTTCGCTGAGAATATCACGTTCCCGAAGATTTTATTCCGTTTGGACTCCGTTTGATATTTTGTTTATCCGAAACACTGAAATAGGCAAAAAACAGCAATTCTGGGCTGGGCCTCCGGTTAATAGGTTAGTCCCAAAAATAATATAAAAGTGGAAAATAAAGCCCAATATAGTCCAAAACAGTAGATAATATAGCACGGAGCAATCAAAAATTATAGATACGTTGGAGACCTATCAGGCATCCCCAAGCTTAATTCCTGCTCGTCCTCGAGTAGGTAAATGATAAAAAGAGAATTTTTGATGCGGAGTGCTACTTGTCATAATTTCAATGCAAATCTTCTTAATTGTGGTATGAATATTCAGATTAGAAAGATTCAAGACAAAAGTTTATATTGACATAGAAAATAATAATAATTCAAGCATACTAACAAAGCGATTATGTCTTCTTAAAATAACATGTCCAAAGAAAGTTATCCCTACAAAATCATATAGTCTGGCTATGCTCGATCTTCCCCACACAAACTATTTAAATCATGCACAACCCCGATGACAAGCCAAGCAATTGTTTCATACTCTAACTTTTTCAAAACTTTTTCAATCTTCACGCAATACATGAGCATGAGCCATGTATATAGTACTATAGGTGGAATAGAATGGTGGTTGTGGAGAAGACAAAAAGGAGAAGATAGTCTCACATCAACTAGGCATATCAACGAGCTATGGAGATGCCCATCAATAGATATCAATGTGAGTGAGTAGGGATTTCCATGCAACGGATGCACTAGAGCTATAAATGTATGAAAGCTCAACAAAAGAAACTAGTGGGTGTGCATCCAACTTGCTTGCTCACAAATACCTAGGGCAATTTGAGGAAGCCCATCATTGGAATATACAAGCCAAGTTCTATAACGTAAAATTCCCACTAGTATATGAAAGTGACAACATATGAGACTCTCTATATGAAGAACATGGTGCTACTTTGAAGCACAATACGAGTTCAATAGAACATATGAGACTCGCTATATCATGGTGCTACTTTGAAGCACATGTTTGGAAAAAACGGATAGTAGCATTGCCCCTTTTTTGGGCCTTCTTTTTTTCTCTTTGGCCTTTCCTTTTTTAGGACAATGCTCTATTGAATGATGATCATCACACTTCTATTTATTTACAACTCAATGATTACAACTCGATACTAAAACAAAGTATGACTCCATCTGAATGCCTCTAGCGGTGTACCGGGATATGCAATGAATCAAGATTGACAAGTATGAAAGAATTATGAACGATGGCTTTGCCACAAATACTATGTCAACTATATGATCATGCTAAGCAATATGACAATGATGGATGTGTCATGATGAACTAGATGGTGGAAAGTTGCATGGCAATATATCTCGGAATGGCTATGGAAATGCCATAATAGGTAGGTATGGTGGCTGTTTTGAGGAAGGTATATGGTAGGTGTATGATACCGACGAAAGTTGCGCGGTATTAGAGAGGCTAGCAAGGGTGGAAGGGTGGAGTGTGTATGATCCATGGACTCAACGTTAGTCATAAAGAACTCATATACTTATTGCAAAAATCTAGAAGTTATCAAAGCATAGTATTACGCGCATGCTCCTAGGGGGATAGATTGGTAGGAAAAGACCATCGCTCGTCCACGACCGCCACTCATAAGGAAGGCAATCAATAAATAAATCATGCTCCGACTTCATCACATAACGGTTCACCATACGTGCATGCTACGGGAATCACAAACTTCAACACAAGTATTCTTTAAATTCACAACTACTCAACTAGCATGACTTTAATATTATCATCTCCATATCTCAAAACAATTATCATGCTTCAATCTTTTCTTAGTATTCAACACACTCAAAAGAAATTTTTACAAATCTTGAATACCAAGCATATTATTATTAGGCAAATTAACATGCAATTAAGAGACTCTCAAATTAATTTAAGTGAAGCATGAGAGATCAATAGTTTCTTTAAGACAAATCCACCACCATGCTCTAAAAGATCTAAGTGAAGCACATAGAGCAAAATTATCTAGCCCAAAGGATATAAGTGAAGCACATAGAACAAAATTATCTAGCTCAAAAGATATAAGTGAAGCACATAGAGAAAAACTATCTAGCTCAAAAGATATAAGTGAAGCACATAGAGCAAAACTACTTAGCTCAAAAGATATAAGTGAAGCACATAGAGTATTCTATCAAATTTTAATTCATGTATGGCTCTCTCAAAAGGTGTGTACAGCAAGGATGATTGTGGCATACTAAGACATGAAGACACAAATAATACAAGATGCTCCAAGCAAAACACATATCATGTTGGTGAATAAAAATATAGCTCCAAGTAAATTACCGATGGAAGTGGACGAAAGAGGGGATGCCTTCCAGGGCATCCCCAAGCTTTGACTTTTTGGTGTCCTTATATTATCTTGGGGGTGCAATGGGCATCCCCAAGCTTAGGCTCTTTCCACTCCTTGTTCCATGATCCATCAAAAGAATTCACCCAAAACTTGAAAACTTCACAACACAAAACTCAAAATAGAAAACTCGTGAGCTCCGTTAGCGAAAGAAAACAAAAGACCACTTCAAGGTACTGTAATGAACTCATTATTTATTTATATTGGTGTTAATCCTACTGTATTCAAACTTCTCTATGGATTATAAACTATTTTACTAGCCATAGATTCATCAAAATAAGCAAACAACACATGAAAAACAGAATCTGTCAAAAACAGAACAGTCTGTAGTAATCTGTAGCTAGCGCAAGATCTGGAACCCCAAAAATTCTAAAATAAATTGATGGACGTGAGTAATTTATCTATTAATCATCTGCAAAAATAATTAACTAAATATCACTCTTCAAATAAAAATTACAGCAGTTCTCGTGAGCGCTAAAGTTTCTGTTTTTTACAGAAAGTTCAACAAGACTTTCCCCAAGTCTTCCCAACGGTTCTACTTGGCAGAAACACTAATTAAACACAAAAAACACAACCAAAACAGAGGCTAAATAATTTATTTATTACTAAACAGGAGCAAAAGTCAAGGAATAAAAATAAAATTTGTTTGCCTCCCAACAAGCGCTATCGTTTAACGCCCCTAGCTAGGCATAAAAGCGAGGATAGATCTAGGTATTGCCATCTTTGGTAGGCAATCCATAAGTGGCTCTCATGATAGATTCATATGGTAATTTTATTTTCTTTCTTGGAAAGTGTTCCATGCCCTTTTTAATGGAAATTGAAATCTAATATTCCCTTCCTTCATATCAATAATCACACCAACCGTTCTAAGGAAAGGTCTACCAAGAATAATAGGGCAAGAAGGATTGCAATCTATATCAAGAACAATGAAATCTACGGGCACATAATTCCTGTTTGCAACAATAAGAACATCATTAATTCTTCCCATAGGTTTCTTAATAGTGGAATCCTCAAGATGCAAGTTTAGAGAGCAATCATCAAAATTACGGAAATCTAGTAAAGCACACAAAGTCTTGGGAATAGT
This sequence comes from Triticum aestivum, assembly GCF_018294505.1. Taxonomy (NCBI): domain Eukaryota; kingdom Viridiplantae; phylum Streptophyta; class Magnoliopsida; order Poales; family Poaceae; genus Triticum; species Triticum aestivum. Next base: position 677,700,487 of record NC_057806.1, on the reverse strand, counting down.
AGAGACACTAGCACCCAAATCACACAAAGCATAAAACTCATGATCTTTAATTTTAATTTTAATAGTTGGTTCCCACTCATCATAGAGTTTTCTAGGGATAGAAACTTTCAACTCAAGTTTTTCTTCATAAGATTGCATCAAGGCATCAACAATATGTTCACTGAAGGCTTTATTTCGACTATAAGCATGTGGAGAATTTAGCACGGATTGAAAAAAGGAAATACAATCAATCAAAGAGCAACTTTCGTAATTAAATTCCTTGAAATCCAATATAGTGGGTTTAGAAACATCTAGATTTTTATTTCTTTCAATCCCACATTCATCAATTTCATCATTAAGATCTAAATACTCTGAATTTTTAGAACGCCTTCTAGGTAAAGGAAGATCATATTCAGTTTCATCAAGATTCATATTGCAAAATAAAGATTTAATTGAAGACACATCAATAACTTTTAGATCATCTTGATTTTCATAGGTATTCGGTTTAGCGGCCATCTTATTGACTAAGGTGGCTTGCATTTCTGAAATTTCAGCAGTCATCTTCTCTAGACGAGCAATCTGGGATCTTATACCCTCAAACTCTTTAGACATATCATCAAGCTCTTTATTCATATAACTCATAAAACTTTTTTGTTCCTTAAGCTCGTTTCTAAAGAAATTATTATGCTCAAATTGAAAAACCATAAACTTCCTAACATTGTTTTCGATTTCCTCTAACCTTTTAAGGTGAAGATCACCAAATCTTGGTTGAGCCATCGCGACAAACAAGCAAACTAACACACGAGCAAACAAAAAGCAAATGGCAAAAAGAGGCAAATAGAGAGGGAGGATAGAGAGAGAGAGAGGGCGAATAAAACGGCAAGGGTGAATTGGGGGGGGGGGAGAGGAAACCAAGAGGCAAATGGCAAATAATGTAATGCGAGAGATAGGGATTGTGATGGGTACTTGGTATATTGACTTTTTGCGTAGACTCCCCGGCAACGGTGCCAGAAATCCTTCTTGCTATGTCTTGAGCTTGCGTTGGTTTTCCCCGAAGATGAAGGGATGATGCAGCAGAGTAGCGTAAGTATTTCCCTTAGTTTTTGAGAACCAAGGTATCAATCCAGTAGGAGCCCACGCTCAAGTCCCTCGTACCTGCACAAAGCGATAGCTACTAGCAACCAATGCGATTAGGGGTTGTCAAGCCCTTCTCGGTCACTTACGAGAGTGAGATCTAATAGATATAATATTTTTGGTATTTTTGATATAAAGATGCAAAGTAAAAAGTAAAGGCAAAGTAAAAAGCAAAACAATATTAAAGTGATGGAGATTGATATGACGAGAATAGACCTGGGGGCCATAGGTTTCACTAGTGGCTTCTCTCAAGAGCATAAGTATTCTACGATGGGTGAACAAATTACTGTTGAGCAATTGATAGAATTGAGCATAATTATGAGAATATCTAGGCATGATCATGTATATAGGCATCACGTCCGTGACAAGTAGATCGAAACGATTCTGCATCTACTACTATTACTCCACTCCTCGACCGCTATCCAGCATGCATCTAGAGTATTAAGTTAAAAACAGAGTAATGCCTTAAGCAAGATGACATGATGTAGAGAGATAAATTCATGCAATATGAAATAAACCCCATCATGTTATCCTCGATGGCAACGATACAATACGTGCCTTGCTGCCCCTTCTGTCACTGGGTAAGGACACCGCAAGATCGAACCCAAAGCTAAGCACTTCTCCCATGGCAAGAACTACCAATCTAGTTGGCCAAACCAAACGGATAATTCGAAGAGACTTGCAAAGATAACCAATCATACATAAAAGAATTCAGAGAAGATTCAAATATTATTCATAGATAGACTTGATCATAAACCCACAATTCATCGGTCTCAACAAACACACCGCAAAAAGAAGATTACATCGAATAGATCTCCACAAGAGAGGGGGAGAACTTTGTATTGAGATTCAAAGAGAGAGAAGAAGCCATCTAGCTACTAACTATGGACCTGAAGGTCTGAGGTAAACTACTCACACTTCATCGGAGAGGCTATGATGATGTAGAAGCCCTCCATGATGACGGCCCTCTTCCGGCGGAGCTCCGGAACAGGCCCCAAGATGGGATCTCGTGGATACAGAAAGTTGCGGTGGTGGAATTAAGTTTTTGGCTCCTGCTCTGATCGTTTGGGGGTACGTGTGTATATATAGGAGGAAGGAGTACGTCGGTGGAGCACCGAGGGGCCCACGAGGCAGGGGCACGCCCTAGGGGGGGGGCGCCCCCCACCCTCGTGACCTCCTCTTTGATCCCTTGCAGTAGGGTCCAAGTCTCCTGGATCACATTCGGTGAGAAAATCACCTTCCCGAAGATTTTATTCCGGTTGGACTCCGTTTGATATTCTGTTTATCCGAAACACTGAAATAGGCAAAAAACAGCAATTCTGGGCTGGGACTCCGGTTAATAGGTTAGTCCCAAAAATAATATAAAAGTGGAAAATAAAGCCGAATATAGTCCAAAACAGTAGATAATATAGCATGGAGCAATCAAAAATTATAGATACGTTGGAGACGTATCATATGATATGGCCATCATCATCTTGTGCCTTTGATCTCCATCTCCAAAGCACCGTCATGATCACCATCATCACCGGCTTGACACCTTGATCTCCATCGGAGCATCATTGTCGTCTCACCAACTATTGCTGCTACGACCATCTCTACCGCTTAGTGATAAAGTAAAGCAATTACATGGTGATTGCATTTCATATAATAAAGCGACAACCATATGGCTCCTGCCAGTTGCCGATAACTGTGTTGCAAAACATGATCATCTCATACAACAATTCATATAATCATGTTTTGACCATATCACATCACAACATGGCCTGCAAAAACAAGTTAGACGTCCTCTACTTTGTTGTTGCAAGTTTTACGTGGCTGCTACGGGCTTCTAGCAAGAGCCGTTCTTACCTACGCATCAAAACCACAATGTAGTATAATGATTGCTTTTTGATCTTTAGAAAGAACCCTGTTCATTGAAACCGATTCAACTAAAGTTGGAGAAACAGACACCCACTAGGCACCTGTGTGCTAAGCACGTCGGTAGAACCAGTCTCGCGTAAGCGAACGCGTAATGTCGGTCCGAGCCGCTTCATCCAACAATACCGCTGAATCAAGAATCAACTAGTGACGGCAAGAAATATGTATATACTCACACCCACAACTCCTTTGTGTTCTACTCGTGCATATAACATCTACGCATAGACCTGGCTCTAATACTACCGTTGGGGAACACGGTATTTCAAACAAAATTCGTACGATCACGCAAGATCTATCTAGGTGATGCATAGCAACAAGAGGGGAGAGGGTCGTCCACGTACCCTCGTAGACCGAAAGCAGAAGCGTTATGACAGCACGGTTGATGTAGTCGTATGTCTTCACGATCCGACCGATCCTAGCATCGAAGGTTCGGCACCTCCGCGGTCTGCACATGTTCAGCTCGGTGACAACAATGAACTCTAGATCCAGCTGAGGTCGAGGGAGAGTTTCGTCAGCACGACAGCGTGATGACGGTGATGATGAAGTTACCGACGCAGGGCTTCGCCTAAGCACTACAACAATATGACCGAGGTGGAAATCTATGGAGGGGGGTGAGGGAGTCCTAGATCAGGGGGTCTCCGGACAGCCGGACTATATCCTTTGGCCGGGCTGTTGGACTATAAAGATACAAGATTGAAGACTTCGTCCCGTGTCCGGATGGGACTTTCCTTGGCGTGGAAGGCAAGCTTGGCAATACAGATATGTAGATCTCTTCCCTTGTAACCGACTCTGTGTAACCCTAGCCCCCTCCGGTGTCTATATAAACCGGAGGGTTTAGTCCGTAGGACAAAAGACAATCATAGCATAGGCTAGCTTCTAGGGTTTAGCCTCTACGATCTCATGGTAGATCAACACTTGTAGTACTCATATCATCAATATCAATCAAGCAGGACGTAGGGTATTACCTCCATCAAGAGGGCCCGAACCTGGGTAAACATCGTGTCCCCTGCCTCCTGTTACCATCCACCTTAGATGCACAATTCGGGACCCCCTACCCAAGATCTGTCGGTTTTGACACCAACATTGGTCCTTTCATTGAGAGTTCCACTATGCCGTCACCATAAGGCTCGATGGCCCCTTCGATCATCGGTAACGATGCGGTCCAGGGTGAGGTTTTCCTCCCTGGACAGATCTTCGTATTCGGCGGCTTCACACTGCGAGCCAATTTGCTTGGCCATCTGGAGCAGATCGAGAGCTATCCCCTGGCCATCAGGCTAGGTTCGGAAGCTTAAACTACACTGCCGACATCCGCGGAGACTTGATCTTCGACGGATTCGAGCCCATGTTAGGTGCGCTGCACGATCACGACAAGCATGATTTAGCTCTGCCGTCAGACAGTGTTCGGGAGATCACACCTACAACTACTCCAGCCTTCAATCTAGAACAAATTGCGCCATCCGAGGACGGAGGGATAGACCCCGCCATGGAGGCCGCACTCTCAATGGCGATGGAGCCGGCTACTGACTTCACCCCTTACGATAGCTGTCGGTGTCAAAACCGGCGGTTCTCGGGTAGGGGGGTCCCGAACTGTGCATCTAGGCCGGATGGTAACAGGAGGCAGGGGACACGAAGTTTTACCCAGGTTCGGGCCCTCTCGATGGAGGTAAAACCCTACGTCCTACTTGATTAATATTGATGGTATGGGTATTACAAGAGTTGATCTACCACGAGATCAGAGAGGCTAAACCCTAGAAGCTAGCCTATGGTATGATTGTTGATGTGTATGTTGTCCTACGGACTAAAACCCTCCAGTTTATATAGACACCGGATAGGGTTAGGGTTACATAGAGTCGGTTACAATGGTAGGAGATCTGAACATCCGTATCGCCAAGCTTGCCTTCCACGCCAAGGAAAGTCCCTTCCGGACACGGGACGGAGTCTTCAATCTTGTATCTTCATAGTCCAGGAGTCCGGCTTGAAGGTATAGTTCGGCTATCCGAACACCCCCTAATCCAGGACTCCCTCAGTAGCCCCTGAACCAGGCTTCAATGACGACGAGTCCAACACGCAAATTGTCTTCGGCATTGCAAGGCGGGTTCCTCCTCCAAATACTTCATAGAAGATCTTGAACACAAAGATAGTGTCCGGCTCTGCAAAATAAGTTTCCACATATTGCCATAGAGAGAATAATAATATTAACACAAATCTAATCTGCTGACGTATTCCGTGGTGCGACACGCCATGGCCAAGCCTTTATCCAAATCGTTTCATTATCCCACCTCAGCGCGTTATGCGAGGCAGTTTCCTTGGCACGTCTTGTCAAAGCAGAGATCGTGTCCCCTCATTTCGGGATTCTCATCAACACGGGCATGGGTAACCCAACCACGCCTTTGATTATGGTGCTTGGAGATAAGCAAGTTTTACTAGGCTGGTGGGGGCACATAATCGCGTCCACCCATATAAGGGGATAAGGATCCACCTTTTTACCCACACCTTCTTCCTTCTCTGCCTATCCATTCTTGCGCACTCGAGCTCCAGCGCCCAAGTCCGCACTACCACCTCAACCCTCTCCAGTCATGTCCGGAGCGGGAGGCAAGTGGATGGCCTCCTCCGTCACGGAGGGACACATCAAAAAGCTGATGAAGGCCGGATATCTGGCCAGCGACATCGCGCACCGGCTCCCCGAAAAGGGGCAGCTCATCCCCACTCCTAGGCCCCACGAGAGGGTGGTATTTCTCCCACATTTCCTCCGCGGACTGGGCTTCCCTCTGCATCCATTTGTCCGGGGGCTCATGTTCTACTACGGCCTGGATTTCCATGATCTATCCCCGAACTTCGTCCTCAACATCTCGGCGTTTATCGTCGTGTGCGAGGCTTTCCTCCGCATCCGCCCCCATTTCGGCTTATGGGTAAAGACTTTCAACGTCAAGCCAAAGGTGGTGCGCGGTAGCCAGGCGGAGTGCGGCCGCGCCATGGTTGGCAAGATGGCCCACATCCTGTGGCTCGAGGGCTCCTTTGTGGAGACCCTGAAGGGGTGGCAATCAGGGTGGTTTTACATCACCGAGCCGCGCGACGCCGAATGGGTCGCCCCCCTGAGTTCCGATCCGGCCCCCCACACGGCTCACCTCCTGGAAGGAGACAGACCTGTCTTGGGGTAAAAAAGGAGAGCTGACCGGACTCCAAACATGCATCCAAACCCTGGTGGACAAGAAGCTCAAGCTTGTCAACATAGTCCAGGTTATGCTTGTCCGCCTAATCCTCCCGTGTCAACGAAGGGCCTTCAACCTTTGGGAATTCGACCCGGCGCAGCATCAAACTCTTAACAGGCTCTTCGACACAACGTACGAAGATGCCTGGAGGGTGCTTTTCAAGGGCGCCGAGGCTCCCGCATCCGCTGCCGAGGATCACAGATTCAGTACTCAGCATCACGCTCATGCGGTAAGCTGTTTTTCTCCTTTTACAGGGTATCAGTTTTTCATAGTTTGACTCTATGCGGGATCTGAGTTCCCTTATCTTGGATAGGATTGGGTGGTGACGTCCAGACAGATCAACTGTCCGGCTCCTCTGCCCGAAGGCCCAGCGGACGTTCACTTGGCGAAGCTGCTGGTTTCGGCGCCCTATGTGGTGCCAGAGAAGAAGGCCATGAAAAGGGCCACGGGGACTCGAAAGAGTGCCCGATGCCAGGAGGTGTCGGATTCGTCATCCGACGGTCCCGAAGCACCTTCCTCTCGTGAAGACAAGGAGGAAGAAGAAGAGACCTCTCCCCTCCAGCGGGAGGAGAGAAGAAAAGGAAGGCCACCCTTTACGAGGAGGCCGGAGGGTCCAAGAAGGGGAAAACCCTTCCCCCAGATTGCTCCACCAACGCCGCCGACAACGAAGAAGAGTGGTAGCCCAGGGCCAAGCCCCTGGCGAAATCGTAAGTGTCCGGATACCGGGGTAGTTTATAGTATTTGTTTTTCACACAACTTTCCCTTATGTCGAATATGTTTATGCAGCCCGCCTAAAGACTGGCTCGACGCATCGTCGAGCGGCTCACTGGACCCGTCGGAGGTGAACTCGCTTCCGACGGTTTCATCCCCCCGCCCTGTGGACGACACCGAAGTGTTCTCCCAAGAGGTTCCAAGCCGGGAGGAGGTGGTCCTGGAGGCGCCGCAAGGCGACCTCCTGGACTCCAGGAGTAAAGGGGATTAAACCCCCCAGGGCTCCAAGTCCGGCTTAAGGCCGGACACAGCTCCGGAATCTTCAAGGGTTCCAGAGTCCGGCGGGCGATCTCCTTCCAAGAGGAGCAAGCCTACCGTGCCGGTGTCCTCCGTCCACCTGGAGGCGCCGGACAATATGTTGGAGGCGCTCCAAGGTGCCTCCATCGACGAGGGGCACCGCACTATTATGAGTGCGGTGATCCAGAAGGTTCAGTCCGCCAAAAGCGGACTAACTGAAGCTTGTTCAAGCCTTTTAACAGGCTTTGAGGTAAGTAAAGAATGTTTAAATAATGTTACCGCATAGACAGTAGCCCCTGATATTCTATTGGGCGTTCGGGAAGAAAAGCCGAATAGAGGATCAAAGAATTCGCAGGAGTCTAACAAAAGGAGTCAATATGCGTATGCAGGCTTCTCTGCTAGCATCCGCCGCACTGACTGCGGAAGTGGACGTGCTAAAGCAGAGTCTCGAGAAGTCCGAGCAAGAGCTCAGGCGTGCCAAGAAGCAGCTCGAGGAGAAGGAAGGTAAGAAATACCCTGTTTGAATATGTATATAAAAAAGGTGCAATTGCAAAAAATGACAGGATTAACATGGCTATTGCAGGGGCCACATCTGAGGTGGCGACCCTTAAGCAAGCGCTGCTCGAGGCCGAGAAGAATGCGGCCGTGGAGCGCGCCGAACGGGAGAGGTATGAGGCTGAGGTTGGCAAGGTGCGGCAAGAGCTCCCGGTTCTCATGAAGAAACATGAGAGCTTGGAGCTTGACTCGATGACGCGAGCGTCCGAGCTCGCGGCAGCTATAGAAAATGCCAAGTCTGCAAAGGCTGAGTCCCAGAAGACCCTCTAGGAGTTGGATGAGGTGAAGAAGATTGCGGCAGGTAAGGCATTCTTTATGCAAAGCAAACACATAAACGTGAGTTACCTGTTACTTACCCGAATCCGGAGCTCTCCAGGAGCATTCACAGATCTTCCTCGGAGTGTATCTGATGCCGCCGCATTCTATCGAGCCGAGGAGGGCAGCTCGACGAAGAAGGTGTTCTGGTCTCAGTACGCTGAGGCCGGACACCCCGTGCCCCTGAGCGACTAGCTAAAGCAACTGGTCGAGCTCCACAAGGCAGCCGAACAGGCCATGAAGGGCCTCCTAGTTCGGCTGTGGACTGGAGAGGCTCTGCCTGAGAGCTATTTCGGACTGGTGCGGCGGCTGGTGGAGGCCTGTCCGAGGCTTGAAGACATCAAGCGCTCCGTCTGCATTGAAGGTGCCCGTAGGGCCCTTGCCCGTGCTAAGATGCACTGGGGAAAGCTGGATGCGGAGAAGCTTGTGAAGGACGGGCCACCGTCGGGGAAAGAGCATAGCAAGCCCGAGAATTATTATAAGGATGTTCTGAAGGGTGCCCGCCTTGTTGCGGATGAATGTACCAAGGATGTATTTTTTGAGTAAAACCCGCTCGTGTTATCCTGTGCGCTGAAAACTTGTTCATATGCGCTAAGCAATGCTGCTTGAATTTAAAATATTGCCTTCTGTGCGGCTGTTTATCAATACTGAGAGATGGCGAGTCGTCGGCTTCTGCCCCCATGCCGCTAGTGCCGGGGTGTTCGGGGATAAACCTGAGCGCTCTTTTTCCCATATTTGGGTCCTTTGAGGGAGGCGCTCAGCCCAATGAACGAGGCAATCGGACTATAATGCGTGAACACTCTCACTTAGCCATAGAATTCTATAATTTTAAATTTCGGCGAAGCCCCTAGTATTCGGAAAACCGATTTCGGGGCGCTATCCACGCCTTGGCCAGACAGAGCCGACTCCTCGCCCGAAGCGGCATAAGTCTTTAGGGACTCAAAAAAACCTCTCGAATAGCGACCAACTCTTGCTTCATCATGACAGTCAGTTTTAGCTTTCTCCACTAAGGTGCTCGGCCCAGCTCAACTGGGGCACAATCGCAGGGGTTCTCCTAGTGCTACCTTAGCCGATATAGCGGAACGTAAGTCACCAAAACATAGGAGCCGGGCAAACTCAACTATTGACCCAAGACATGATTCGGAGCCGATGCATATAATGCTATAAGTTCGGGGTGCCGCACTTGTTAAAGTGTTCGGACTTCTCACACCATGTTGAGGGGTACTGAAGCCCCTGGCGTATTTTGGCCGTACCAAAGTGTACGGGTGCAACATGTCATTAAGGAACATATATATATATATATCATTGTTGAGGAAATCGTTAACTAGTAACTGCTCGGTTGGCTAGCGAGTAGGGGATTAATAGGCTAATCGGCAAGTTAATCGGCCATTTAATCAATTAATGAGACGATTTATCAGTTTATCGGCTACTCGTTGACCCTATGAGTAGGGATTAGTCGGCAAGTTAACTGGTTAATCGGATGAATTCTTGAACAGGGATATATATATATAAAAGGTAATGCAGAAAATAGACAAAAGCTATGCATTGTTCATTAAAATAGCTGCGATCAAAGCAGAACGATACAAGTGATGTAATAAATGAAAAGTTGGACTATTTAACATGTCTGCTTCAGGGGCAAGCTGCGGGATAGTATGCGAAACCGGTATACTGCTCGTGATAGAGACCACCTAGGATTTCCGTAATGCGGCATGGCTTGTCTGCTTTCCTGGTCCTTGCATCATTTGTGCGGCAATTGAACTGCCGAACAAGCCTTCCGAAGAGTAGAGTCCTGGAAGTAAGAGAAAAGTGTAAAAAAGGTCGGCAGCCCCTAGTGCGGTTTAAGCCGTGTTTTGGGCGTGCCGTGATGGTGACCCTCCCCCTATGCCCATGGTATTTCCAGAGCGTAGTTATGGACGCGAAGTACTGACGTCACCTTTTTGCGAGGGTTGGGGTTGGGGCCGCATTGCTACGCCTGCTCGGAACGTGCCAGGTGGTCTTGTTGTAGGTTACTCCGGGCGCACTTGACGGTGTCCGGTCGTTGAATGGCCGGACTGGAGAACTTCCTGGAGAGGCTGCTTTGTACTTCCGCTGCGAGGGCCGCCGTGTGCTCCTCCGTTCGGAGGGAGCGTTCGGTGTTTCCATTGACCGTAATTACTCCTCGAGGGCCTGGCATCTTGAGCTTAAGGTATGCGTAGTACGTGACCGCATTGAACTTGGCAAATGCGGTTCGCCTGAGCAGTGCATGATAACCACTGCGGAACGGGACTATGTCGAAGATTAACTCCTCACTTCGAAAACTATCCGGAGATCCGAAGACCACTTCAAGTGTGACTGAGCCTGTGCAGCTGGACTCTACACCTGGTATTACGCTTTTAAAGGTTGTTTTGGTGGGCTTAATCCTCGAGGGATCTATGCCCATTTTCCGCACTGTATCCTGGTAAAGCAGGTTTAGGCTACTGCCGCCGTCCATAAGGACTCTAGTGAGATGAAATCCGTCAATAATTGGGTCAAGAACCAATGCGGCGAATCCGCCATGACGGATGCTAGTGGGATGGTCTCTTTGATCAAAGGTGATCGGGCAGGAGGACCATGGGTCGAACTTTGGGGCGACTGGCTCTACCGCGTATACGTCCCTTAACGCGCGCTTCCGCTCCCTTTTGGGGACGTGGGTGGCGTATATCATGTTCACCGTCCGCACTTGTGGGGGAAAACCCTTCTGTCCATTGTTGTTCGGCGGTCGGGGCTCCTCATCATCATCGCTATGCAACCCCTTGTCTTCATTGTCAGCGCTTAATCTGCCTGCCTGCTTGAACACCCAGCAATCCCTGTTGGTGTGATTGGCTGGCTTTTCGGGGGTGCCGTGTATTTGGCACAAGTGGTCGAGTATTCGGTCCAGGCTGGACGGGCCCCTAGGATTCCTTTTGAATGATTTTTTCCGCTGACCGGATTTAGAGCCTCTGAATCCGGCATTAACTGCCGTATCCTTAGCATTGTTGCTGTTGATGCGGCGCTTCTGTTGGTTGCAACGCGACCTGCCACTAACGTCCCTGAAGTCCGAACTACCAGGGTTCTTGGTCATATTGTTGCTACGAGCAAGCCAGCTATCCTCTCCCGCGCAAAAGCGGGTCATGGGTGCGGTGAGTGCTGCCATAGATTTCGGCTTCTCCTGTCCTAGGTGCTGGGCAAGCCACTCGTCACGGATATTATGCTTAAGGTTGCTAAGGCCTCTACGTCCGGATAGTCGAGTATTTGATTTTTCTTTGTTAGGAATCGTGTCCAGAATTGCTTGGCCGATTCGTCTGGCTGCTGAATTACGTGGCTTAGGTCGTCAGCGTCTGGGGTTCGCACATAGGTGCCCTGGAAATTGTCAAGGAATGCGGCTTCCAGGTCCTCCCAACAGCCGATTGACCCTTTTGGCAGGCTGTTAAGCCACTGCCGGGCTGGTCCTTTAAGCTTGAGTGGGAGGTATTTGATGGCGTGGAAATCATCGCCGCACGCCATGTGGATATGAAGGAGATAATCCTCGATCCATACCGCGGGATCTGTTGAGCCATCATATGATTTGATGTTTACGGGTTTGAAACCCTTGGGGATTTGATGATCCATTATTTCGTCTGTGAAGCACAATGGGTGTGCGGCGCCTCTATACTGGGCGATATCATGACGTAGCTCCAATGAGCTTTGTCTACTGTGTTCGGCCCTGCCGAATCTGTGCCCGGCGTGACGGTTATCGTCTCGAGCCGTGGGGCTCCTACGTGATCTGTAGATCGATCTTGTTTGCCTTGCCTTGTCCTCCAACATGTCTCGTAAGTCCGGCGCATATTCCCGTGCCTTGGTACGAGATGCGGCTTGGGTGGAGGGCCATGAGGCCTCTCTGTCGCGGCCATGAGGTGCCCTGTCGGCCGCGTCGTGTGCTTCCTCCTCTAATCGGGGTAGCAACCTGCGCTTCGGGTAGCACTTGGAGGGGCGTTCAGGTTTATGCTCTTCGGTCGTAAGGACTTCAGTCCATCTATCGACTAGCCGATCTTGATCAGCTTTAAGAAGCTGCTGTTTTTCTTGAGGCTTCTTGCCGTGGCCATAAGCCTGCGTTGAAAACGCTCTTGTTCGACGGGATCCTCCGGCACGGCGAATTCTTCGCCGTCGAGGCTTGCCTCGTCTTCGGAGGGAGGCATACAATTATCGTCCTCGACCTCTCTGTCGGCCGCTCTCTCATGAGGGCTGGTTTCTCCATCTTCCTATGCTAAATCTTGCTCGGGGGGATGTTCTTCGGCGCTTTCCGGGGTATTATTATCTGCCGTGCTGGAATCGCCGTTTTTGTGTTGGCGGGATTTTGAGCGGCGCCGCTGACGCTGGCGCTTTTGCTGTTTCTTGGAGGGGTCATCCTCCGCTGTTCCATCGCCCTCTCCCTCTTTTGGGGTGTCCACCATGTATATGTCATATGACGAGGTAGCTTTCTAGGGCCTAGTAGGCGCTGGTTCTTCATCATCTCCTTCATCGGCATCCATACCATCGATATATTCGGAGTCGAAGTCGAGCATGTCGGTTAAGTTGTCGACGGTGGCTACAAAGTGGGTGGTGGGTGGGTTTTGAATTTCTTCATCGTCCATACCCCAACCTTGCTGACTGTAGTCCGGCCAGGGCTCTCCCGACAAAGAGAGAGACTTCAGTGATTTCAGGATATCGCCGAAAGGCGAGTGCTGAAAGACATCCGCGGCCGTCAACTCCATGATCGGTGCCCAATCGGATTCGCTCGGCAGGGGCACGGAGGGTTCGGAGTCCGGAGAAGAATCCGGCTCCATGGAGTCACGAGTCTTGCAGAGTACGGGGCTGGTGTTCGGCTCAACCACCATTGGGATCGCAGCCCCCGAGGCGGCGTCCAACTGCCTATCCTCGATCGGCACGGTCAGCTCCGAACCAGGGGCCGGAGCCGATGCAGGTGCGGCCTCCAGGGCTCTGTTCGGTGGCAGAGCTAGATCATGCTCGTCGTGACAGAGCGGCGCGCTCGGCAGTGGTTCGAATCCGTCGAAGATCAAGTCCCCGCGGATGTCGTCCATGTAGTTTAAACTTCCGAATCTGACCTGACGGTCAGGGGCGTAGCTTTCGATCTGCTCTAGATGGCCAAGTGAATCGGCCCGCAGTGCAAAGCCTCCAAAGACGAAGATCTGTCCGGGGAGGAAGGTCTCACCCTGGACTACATCGTCATTGATGATCGTAGGAGCCATCGGGCCTGACGGCGACGGCATAGAGGAACTCTCAATGAAAGCACCAATGTCGGTGTCAAAACCGGCGGATCTAGGGTAGGGGGTCCCAAACTTTGCGTCTAGGCCGGATGGTAACAGGAGGCAGGGGACACGAAGTTTTACCCAGGTTCGGGCCCTCTCGATGGAGGTAAAACCCTACGTCCTGCTTGATTAATATTGATGGTATGGGTATTACAAGAGTTGATCTACCACGAGATCAGAGAGGCTAAACCCTAGAAGCTAGCCTATGGTATGATTGTTGATGTGTATGTTGTCCTACAGACTAAAATCCTCCGGTTTATATAGACACCGGATAGGGTTAGGGTTACATAGAGTCGGTTACAATGGTAGGAGATCTGAACATCCGTATCGCCAAGCTTGCCTTCCACGCCAAGGAAAGTCCCTTCCGGACACGGGACGGAGTCTTCAATCTTGTATCTTCATAGTCCAGGAGTCCGGCTTGAAGGTATAGTTCGGCTATCCGAACACCCCCTAATCCAGGACTCCCTCAATAGCCGTGTGTCCGAACCACTGGATTCGTCTCCGGCCATGGACTCCGAGCCGCCTGCATCCGTGCCTATCGAATCCGACTGGGCGCCCGATCATGGAGTTCACCTCTGCGGATATCTTTCAGCACTCACCTTTTGGCGATTTGCTAAATTCATTAAGGTCTCTCTCCTTGTCAGGAGAACCTTGGCCGAACTATGTCCAGCTAGAATGGGATGTGGACAACGAAGAAATTCGCTACCCACCCACCACCCACTTAGTAGCCACTGTCGACGATTTAACCGACATTCTCGACTTTGACTCCAAAGACATCGACGGTATAGATGACGATGCAGGAGACGAATAGGAACCACCGCCCACAGGGTGCTGGACCGCCACCACATCATATGATATATACATGGTGGAAACCCCCAAAAATGGCAACGACGATGAGACAACGGAGGATGACCCCTCCAAGAAGCAACCCAAGCGCTGACGTCAGCGGCGGCGCTCTAAGTCCCACCACAGCAAAAGTAGTAATACCGGCACAAGAGACAATAACACTCCGGATAGTGCCGAAGACAACCACAGTCCCCTCCAGCATGATGTAGAGCGGGAGGGTGAACAAGCTAGCCCTCCAGAGCAGGCAGCAGATGGAAAATCAGAGGAGGGCAATTACATGCCTCTCTCCGAAGATGAGGTGAACCTCGACGACGAAAAATTTATCGTGCCTGAGGATCCCATCGAGCAGGAGCACTTCAAGCGCCGGCTTATGGCCACAACAAATAGCCTAAAGAAAAAGCAACAACAACTTCAAGCTGATCAAGACTTGCTGGCAGACAGATGGACTGAAGTCCTTGCGACCGAGGAATATGAACTCGAGCGCCCCTCCAAGAGTTACCCAAAGCGCAGGTTGCTACCTCATCTCGAGGACGAAGCATTGAAACCTCCATCACCAGTGTACGATGCGGCTGACCGGCCACCGCGTGGCCGAGCCAGAGAGGCGTTTCAGCTTGAAGTTCAGCCTGCACCCCGCCGCCACTCAATCAAAAATACCAAGGCCCGGGGCAACACGCGGGACCTGGCTTATCGGAGATGATACGACAATCAATGCCGAATTCAGAGGCTCTAGATCCGGTCAGCGGAAAAACCATTCAAAAGAAGTACACCGGGCCCGTCCAGTTTGGATCGCATACTAGATCGCTCATGTCAAATCCACGGCACTCCCGATAAGCCAGCCAATCACACCAACAGAGAATGCTGGGTGTTCAAGCAGGCCGGCAAGTTAAATGTCGAAAACAAGGACAAGGGGCTGCATAGTGATGATGATGAGGAGCCTCATCCGCCGAACACAGGAGGACAGAAGAGGTTCCCCCCACAAGTGAAGACGGTGAACATGATATACGCAACCCATATTTCGAAGAGGGAACGGAAGCATGCACTAAGTGACGTCTATGCGATGGAGCTCATCGCCCCAAAGTTCAACCCATGGTCCACTTCTCTGATCACCTTTGATCGCAGGGACCACCCCACTAGTATCCGTCATGGTGGATCCGCCGCACTGGTCCTAGACCCTATCATCGATGAATTCCACCTCACTCGAGTCCTTATGGACGGCGGCAGCAGCCTGAACCTGCTCTATCAGGATACAGTGTGCAAAATGGGTATAGATCCCTCGAGGATCAAACCCACCAAAACCACCTTTAAGGGCGTCATCCCAGGTGTAGAGGCCCATTGCACGGGCTCAATCACACTGGAAATGGTCTTTGGATCTCCGGACAACTTCCGAAGCGAGGAGTTAATCTTCGATATCGTCCCGTTCCACAGCGGCTATCAAGCACTGCTCGGGCGAACCGCATTTGCAAAATTCAATGTGGTACCACATTATGCATACCTCAAGCTCAAGATGCCAGGACCTAGGAGGGTCATAACAGTCAATGGAAACACAGAACGCTCACTCCGCACGGAAGAGCACACTGCGGCCCTCGTAGCGGAAGCACAAAGCAGCCTTTTAAGGCAAACCACCAATTCAGCGATACAGCCCCGGACACCATCAAGCAAGTCCGGAGTAAACTGCAATAGGATCGCCTGGCACGTTTAGAGCTCGCCTAGCAATTTGGCCCCCGTCCCAGTCCCAGTCAAGCGACGAAATCCATGCCGCGCGTACATAATTACACATTGAAAATACCATGGGCATAGGCGGGGGCACGATCAGGGCACGTCCTGCAATGCGGCTTAACCGCCCTAGGGGCTGTATACCTTTATCATTTTTTCTCTTTCAGGACCTAACTCTCTGAACGCCGTTTCCGACAGTACGATTGCCGAACACATTACGGGAAGGAACAACCAAAGAGGCAAGAATCTAGGATGTACACGGGAACCCCCAGATGGTCTCTAATAATAATCGATATACCCGCTTTCTACTATCCATAGGCAGCTTGCCCTTGGATAGGACATGTCAAATAGTCCTATTTTCTGCTTATTGCACTACTTGTATCAGTATGCTTTGACGTATTATTTAAATAAATGCATAGCATTAGTCTATTATTGCATTATTCATCCCCTTTTTCTTATATGTTCATTTATGACAACTTGCACCCGTACATTCTGGTACGGTCAGTACGCCAAGGGCTTCCATTTACCCCATAATACGGTGTGAGAAGTCCGAACACTTTCGACAGTGCAGCACCCCGAACTTATAGCATTATATGCATCAGCTCCGAATCATGTCTTGGGTTAATAGTTGGGTTTGCCCGGCTCCCATGCTTTGGTACCTTACGTTCCGCTATATCGGCTAAGGTAGCGCTGGGAGAACTACTGTGATTGTGTCCCGGTTCTTCCGGACGAGCACCTCAGTAGAGAAAGCCAAAAACTGACTGTCATGATAAGGCGAGAGATGGTCGCTGTTCGAGAGGTCTCAAGTCCTTAAAGACTTTTTCTGCTTCGGGCGAGGAGTCGGCCTTGCCCAACTTAGGCGTGTATAGCGCCGCTAATTCGGCCTTCCGAATACTAGGGGCTTCACCAAAATTTAAAATTGTAGACTTCTATGGCTAAGTGAGAGTGATTAAGCCTTATAGTCCGATTGCCTGGTTCGTTGTGCTGAACACCTCCCTCGAAGGACCCAAAATTGGGATAAAGAGTGCTCAGGTTTATCCCGAACACCCCAGTACTAATTACATGGGGGTAGAAGCCGACGAGTGGCACTACAAAAAAAGACACATCCGTGATATTTTGGGCCGAACGAATTTTTTTTCTGTCATACATATGACACTTCTATGACGATAATTGTGACAAAACCTGGTATCATCATAGATGTGGTGGGCTCCTACTTCTATGGCCAAAAATCATGACAGAAAATGGGCTTTTCATCCTGGGCGGGCCGGAGACGCAGCTGCATGACATTCTTTGGGCCGTCCATGACGGAAAAAACCATGGTAGAAGCGAGGGGGAGGAAAGTTTCGGGGAGTTCCCGGTTACGGTGGGAGGTCGGGGGCCGAGCGATGCACGTTTCTCTCGTACACGTACGCGCATGTGTGCGAGGCGTTGGCTCTAACTGAACCCGAGCGAGGCGTTGGGCTCTAACTCAACCCGAGCGATTGCACTACAGGCTACGCGTTACTGAACCCGAGCTATCGATCGATGGCTGTTAACTGAACCCGATCGAGCGATTCCTTCGCTACAGCTACTAACTTAAGCCGATCGATTGGATGAACAATGAGCG